>NW_008824369.1:3795281-3832240 GCF_000699105.1 Pygoscelis adeliae
GCCCCGGCGGGTTGCGTGTTATTTAAATGGGCTTGTTCGCTCTCGTTCGTCATCTCTGTTAGCGCGCTTCGAGGGCTGCGTGGTAGAGGCTGGTTTGGTCCAGCCCAGAAGACCACAGAAGCCTGTGGTCTGTGCATTCTTCTTGTATGCACAGAAGAATGTTTTGATTAATAACTGTACGGTGTGGAGTAAAAATACTTTCAACACATCGTGTGAGGCTATGTGTGTTTAAAGCGAGGAAGATGAACGATTTTATGTAGTTTAGTGTATGAGTAGGAACTTAAAATTTGAAAGAGATCTCCTAAGACGATGTTTTAAAATTCTTTTTCCAGTTGTGAAACCGATTTTTCTTCTCCCTTCAGTCCAAGAGCAGTATAGACTAATCCAATAAATAGTGCAAGATTATCATAATCCAATTGATTTTTGTCATAAAAACACGTTTGATTTGTGAGGAGAGATGTTTAACCTGTTGAAGGATTCGATGAGCTAAGAATTATGGAAAGCTTTTTTGGATAACGAGTAACTTGTTGGCTATCCAGTTATCTTCTTGAGAGAAAATGATCCCAGAAAATGGTCTTTACATTTCAAGGAAGGCAATATTTCATGCAAGATCCTCTACTACATTCAATATACAACTGAAGTCCCAGTAACTTTAACAGGGTCAGGGTTTTATTGGAACTTGTCTTTTGTATTATCCTTCATAGATCTCTAAGTGTCTGGAAGAAGCAATGAAGGATATACAGTGCGGTTTATTTACCTGCCTAATGGTGTCAAAATGAGCAAAGCTGCTGTTGTACTTGGAAGTTCAGGTCAATTAGTTTAGAAAAGATTTTGTTATAGATGGACATCAAAGCTGTAATTTTAAGAGAACCAACCGTGAGAAACTATGCATTTATCCAAAGTGTGTCTGTTTTTCTAAATATCCTGTATTTCTTAAATATTCATCAAATAGCCAATCTGATTACCTACCTCCTGCCTTGTACTAAATTTTATATATATATTTTTTTTTATGTTAAATGAAATGGTTGAATAGAAATCTCAAATCTTCCCCCCTGCCTTTTCTTTTCTCCTATGCCCATACAGATTATGAGAGTTTTTCCTTTCTGGTAAACAGAATCTGAAGCACTCAACTCTAGGTACTTTTAGTAGGTGATAGACCTTAACATTCTGGCTACTGGAGGATGATGCAATACTATGTGTGTGGTTGGTTTGTTTTGTTAACAACAGTAATAGATTAGTCACATAGCTTTTGTGGATAAGAAGGCTGAGTAGTTTAGCCTGCTGGCAGGACCCTCCCCTACAACAAGACTTGTCCTGTTTTATATATAACAGAGAGTTTATTTTGCCTTAATCTCGGTAGGGGGAATTTTTCCTGAGGTCCTCAAAGTTTGGATTTTAAGGGTTTTTGTCTTTTTTATGGTATCCTTCTAATTTTATTAGTATTTAATTAAAATAATGATTCATTGTTTAGTAACTCCGGTTCCCTTCTTTTCAACACAAAGCTTTCACTTTCTTGAAATACTCTTTTACTCTTCTTTTTTCATGTAATTCTTAGTGTATCTGCCTTTAAACAGGTATTTGAGAACGTACTGCTGTTTCTTTTATGGCCTTTGCAGGGATGTAGCTACCGCCCTTTGGTGAGAAGCTTAAGGAAGCATTGCTAGATATATAACTAATCCCCAATCAACATGTGTGCAAGTGTGCACACAAGCACATGCTTAACTTACATATAGGGAGTTAAATGGCTTGTCAGGATAACCAGTCAGCATCAAATGGCTTTGCTTCATTTGTACAGAAACATTTTAATCAACATAATGACAGTGGGTAGTTTTTATAAGATTTTCATTTTTATGAAAATATTTGGAAATGTATATTTCAAATTGTAATATATGGAATGCTTAAGCAAACTTACTTTTCACCTTTAAGAAGAACACATGGTGAAGTTAGAGCCATACCTATGGAGATTTTGCCTCCTTGGTAGACAAATTGCTACTGCAGTGTGGGTAAGCTGGTTTTGGTCTGTGTTTCAGTCGACAACTCAAAAAATTGTGTTCATAATATATAAACCTTGTGATAACCATCACACTTTGTTTGGTTTCTATTTGGGCCAGATTTCTCAAAGTTTAACTTGACTTGTCAGTGATATCGTGACTTTCATTGCTGCTTCTGAGAATTCCAAAAAGTTATTTTGAGGCTACAGTTTCCCAGCCTCCATATTCTCATTTTTTACTTCTGAAGTAGAAAGCGTGAACCGGCTTTCTAACTGCTTTCAGGAAAGCAGCTTATGGCAGCAAGACTTTGATGTTCTTGAAATGTTACTGAATTCTTTTACCTTCCTGAATAAAGAGAGATTTACTAATAGATATCTGGTGTTCATGATGCAAAGATGATTTATGTATCGGCTTTCTGAATTTTTACTTCACAGTCCTGAAACTGACTGCCACACCTATGGAAGTTCTGGATAAGATTCTTATCTGCCTTGCTTACCCCCCTCTAAATATCTTGTCTCTGCTGGCAGTGTTCCGTAGAATTTAGCATCTCAGGTGCATATCATGCTCTGCCTTTTTTACCACATCTTCTTTGAGTATTATATTGGTGTGAGACCACAGAATAATTTGTCATGAATCAACACAATAATTTTTTTTTCTTGAAATTTAAGGAAGAGTGCTATACCAATTAAAAGGCTATAAAATAGTATGCTTTTGAATTTGGAGCTGTGACAGATAGCAAAGCATTATTTTGTGAAGAATTAAGATTTAGCAATTCAACATCACACACTTTTTTTAGTCTAAAAAGTATATATTTTAAATCCAATACACTTTCTGTTTTCTTTGTTTTGTCATCTAGTGCGGTTTTTTTTGTGGTGTGGTGGGGGTTTTCTTTGTTTTTTAAACTCATAAGCTTTCTATCTTTTATGTACTGGGCATTGAGAGTGAAGCTGACAGTATTAATGAAGTGCAAAAGCTAATTTACTATATTTTGCCTGATTTTAGCCTGGTATCCACTCAAGTGAAGCATTAATCTTGGATATATGATGATATATAATAGTGTTGCACTTGGGAGCAGTGCAGTTACATTTCTCTTATTTAATTATCATGTCAAAGAGAGGAGAGCGGTCTCCCTTTTCATATGGTGTGGTAAGGTTATATCTTGAATTTTTCATGCATACAAATCTGAGCATATTGCTGCTGTAGGATTAAGAAATCAGAGGACAGAGCACATAGAGTGTTGGAGCAGGAAAATTAAATATTTCGGTACTAAAATTTCCACTTACTGTTTGAAGATGGAGAGGAGCAGATAAAAGTGTGTTGCAATAGGAAGGATGCAGAGGTGAAGATGAGAAGAAATAGTCTAGAATAGCATAATAGTTTGTAATTAGAAGGGAAGGATAAGGAAAGAGATTTGGTTCATAATTCTGGGATATTTTTCATACTGCATGTTAAGTTTGTGCTAACAATGAGTACCCTCTCAAACTGGGTGGGACAGTGTGTTGGAATAAGCACTAGACAAAACATCCGTGGTAGAAAATTATTGGCTAAAACCTACTTTTCATACCTAATGTCTGTTTATTTGTCTACAGTTAGTAGTTGTAAGGATGATGTTTTTATATGTACAAGCTATTGCCATTTTTGGGGGGGGGAAAGACATCTCCAATTTAAGGAATGCAATCAGACTTTTTTCCTTAAACTAATGCCTCCCAACACTTTGTTCCAGAGTTCAGATGGAGAATTAGCTAATCTGTATTGAGGCTCTTCAAAAACCAAATGATGCTATGCTGCCTCTCTATTTCTTTTATTTATTTATTTATTCTGATGAATCCTGCTTGAAATAGCCATTGTTTGGATGCCAAAGAAATAAAAGGGAAAAATAGTTTTACTGCTGCTTTTTACTTCCTCCCTGTGGTTGTCACATTGCTATTTATTCCTGGTCTATAGACAAACAGTTTAGGTGATATTATTGTTGTTGTTGTTGTTAAATTATGACTGCCCTTTTAGTTTATTTCAATTTAAGAATTAAACTTGACAAGTGGAAAAATCTTGCACAGCTAAATGATGTGATGTTTTTCACTCCTGTTTGATTAATCACTGAAGAAAGGTGAAGGAGTTTGCAACTTTCAAATTTCAAGACAGTTCTGAAGAAAAATGCGATTATGGGTTAGTTGTGCTATTAGATCACAGAAATGGTTGTGCACATGTTTATGTGATATCAGTAGTTCTCAATTATCTCATGGAGTTAATGGGTATATTGATGACACAGTGGTTTGGCAGTGCTGGAATAGAAGCTAAGCCTTTCCCAGCTGTAAGCAGTAATCTCTTTCCTTAGCCCATTTGTATGAGGAGGTTCATGTGCATATGCTACCTAAACGATGTGTATCTGAAAAGATTTCTTTAAATGGTCATTGCAAAAGTTCTTGACCCATTGCAGCTGTGTGTGTAAAAGAAAACCTAAATAATGGATACAAGAGGGAAATAGTCATAGAAGCAATATGGCTATATGCCTGGCAGGAAGTTATTTGGAAAAAGAAGCAAATTTCCATTAGAGAGATGGAGATGCTATGTAAGGAAATTGCTGCTTCCCATTTCTTTCTGTTCTGCTCAAGGAAAAGGTATTTGGTATATATACCTTTCTTACAAATAAAGAAAACTGCCTCACAAACATATCTGACTCATCTTGACAGTTACTTAGCCCTGCCAGAAACAAACAGGCAAGGAGAGTTGCCCAGCTGTATGGGCAAAGGGGGCAGCAATATACTTGTTGATTTGAACAAACATCCACTTCAAAAGAAAATAGATTTGTTGTGATTTAATAAGTATCTTAGTTCCCTCTGACTGACACTTCTGCGTTCAGAAGCTATGTCATCATATGCAGTCTAAGAATATGCAATGTGTCCAATCCTGATATAAATATTTAAAAATTGGTAGGAAAAGACATGTCTAACTCCTTTCACTCTAACAAGCAGAAAAGAAAAAAAAAAAATCTTGCAATAGCCTTTTAACTAGATTATCTACAGTTTTGTGAACTGGTATACAAACGTAATAGCCCATTTATGGAAGTTTTGATTCCTGATACTTAAACAGATTAACTTAAGTATTATTTCATTCTACACTTAAGTTACCTGAGAATACATGAGATATCCTAAAGCACTAATGTAGAGTTGCAATGCAGTTGCAAGCCCTCTTCCTAGTTTCATAAGCTTTACAGTCATAAGGTATCATTTGGTCATTCAGACTAAGTGAGGGAGCTGTTTGTACCCTGTTTAATGATAACTGAAACAATGGAAAACACTGCCTGAAGTACAGGCCTATGTGACAGGGTTAGTTGGGGAGCTAAGCTGTATGTGTCTGTGGATTTTTTTTTCCTTTTCTCTGGAGTCTGGAAAACATTGCTTGCTATTGAGTTTAAAAAATAATGCCAAAAAGTAGGCTTAGTTCAGTCTTAAACTTAGTGAAGTGTGAAAGCTGAGAATAGCTAGGCTTCGTACTACTAATGTTTGAGATCTTCAGAAGACAAGGGAGTTGACTGGATCCACTATGTCCAAATATTCTCTGCTACATAAGAAAACAATTTTTCCCATCTCCTCAAAAACCCCTAAAACCCAAGCTGAAATATGAAGAGTAAAAAAAAATAAAGCCATTTCTTTACAGATGTTTAGGAACCTGTAGGTAATTTGGTATTCTCTACCCTCTCTTGAATTAGTCTGAACAGTAATTGTAATGTATGGGAAAAACCTAATGACACCAATTGTTTTAAGTTATTTACCCAAGAATAGAGTTTTCTGATAATCACTCCATAACATGTTATTACTGTCACTTTATATGCTTTTTATTGAATTAATTTTTACACACCAGAATTGTTATTAAAATATCATACTTGTATCACTTGTTCCTTGGGAGCATTCATAGTAGTGCTGGTAGTAATCGAGCAAACTGAAACAACTACATTAATCGAGTTTTTTTAATGTAATTGATTGATTTCATGAGTCAAATTGCAAAACGTGCAAGTCCTTAAAAATAGTATGCAATAGAAAAGTAAAGAAAAACATCAGAGCTTCCAACCAAAATGAAAGTTTCGGTATTTTGTATGGCTTCCAAAGGTGTTGCTTGATAGCCTAGTTGTTAGCTGTAAGAAAAGGTAAATTGGTTTCCTTAGTACATGGGTTTGTGAAATGTTTATTTTTCAACACAGGAATTATCAGACAGGGCTGGATTCCAGACAGCTGGGCAGATGGTTCTTTCTTTTCAAATTGGGTTGTGCCAACAAAGAGAGACAGCTATACAAATGTTAACCCCTAAGGGATAGAGAAATCTCTGTCAATCTTCCCTCTCCACCCCCTCCCAACTGTCCGTTGGAAAAGAAAAGGAAAATAGCAATTTTGGTCTAATTACTGAAAAAATTCTGTTTTTTAAATGTAAGTTTTCAAACTTTGCCTTTTCAAAAATACCCATGTTTAGAAATATAATGCAGTCGGTTAGCTGGTCTTTAATGTGGTTGTGTAGATAATGAAGCATGAAAAAACCAAATTTGCCTCAGGTCAGGTACATATCAATTGCAGCATCACGGAGATGCTAATATATATTTAAGAGAAGTGGTTAGTAACTGCAAAACTGATTTGTGCATGGGCTGTAAATGGATTTATTTTCTGATGTTTTAACTAATTTGTTTCATATACTTTACCAAGACTGAAAATTTGAAGTCTGTTGCCTAAAAATAACTACTTTAAGAAATAGACCTAAAACCTCAAGATCTTGGAAAAAGAATTTTAAGAATTGCAGAAGTTACCTTTGAGTGTCAGGATTTAGTTTTCTTTGTAAGGTAGTAATTTAAAAACAAAACTTTCATTATTTGAAATTCTTTGACCTCTAAAATAAATTTCAGATACTATTCTGTGCCCATTCAAATGAATGTTATCTTTTTTTTCTAGTTTTGAGAATACGAAAGCAGTTTTCTTTTTATCTGGATTTTTAGGTGGGCTTTTATTTAGATAATAGAGGCTTGACTAACAGATGTAGAAGGGAAATTTAATTTTTTGTTGAGAAAGAGGAAGTTTGAGATGCTGCAGACAGAATAAGCAGTTAGTTTGTCTTTATTTGTGAAATAGAATAAGAAAGGAAAATGACTCAGAGGTTGATGCAAAGTTTAGTGGTTCAGAACAGGGTTTTGTAATACAGCAGTTAAAAAAAAAGATAACACTCATTCCTGTTTTTTAACATGCACTCATTTTGGTTGGAAATAAGCTAGCTGCAGTGCACTCTGGGTGTTCTGCTGAGTCTGAGTTCCCCACCTTATGTAAAGAAAAGTAACCTTTGTACATAGAATGATTTGCTTTAAAAACAACAATACTTGGTTTGTTGTTCAGGAGAATAACCCTTGAATGAATGTTTCATAAATGCACATTTTAGTGCCCTTTTCAGGTACTTTTTCCCATTGCTTCCAATATGTCTAGGTAAAATTATTAAGGAGTAAATGAGGAACAAGCCACTGTGGTTCTGTTTAGCTGTACATGGCTGGACTTTAAAAAAAAAAAAAAAAATTTAAAAATTCTGCCTGTTGTCATAAGGAGATATATCAACATCATGTCCTAATTTCTGATTTCTCTGTTTTGAGAGAGTAACCTTGATATTTTGTCACATACTTCCAGATTTTTTGTTGCTGATGGTTTCCTAAATTATTAGTTTAATTTTCATGGTATTTTTTTGTATCTTTATTATATTTTTTTCCCTCCATCTGTCCACAGAAGTAAATGAGAATCTCCAAAAATGCTAGGTTTTTTACTTTGATGAAGAGACAGTCCATTTGTTTCCATCACATTGTGTATTGGTGCAGTAGCAGCTAGCTAGAGAAAGGAGAATGAGTTGCATATTTAAAAGCATGTTAAAGAAATTATCGCTTTGTAAAAAGTAATGTCAGTTCTTGTGACTGGAAATGGGATTCCTGTGGTCAGAGTGAAGTTTAAAATATTTATACGTAAGTGGGGTGATCATGATCTAGAAAGCTTACCTACTTAAAAGTTAAGTTTTTCTTTATATTGGTAAAGCAGTATTAACAAACAACTTCAAAAGTATTCAGTCATTTTTTTTCCCTAGGTCTCATGCTCCTCTTATAAAATTACACTTTTTATAAAAAGTCCTTTTTCTAGAATAGCAGGTATACACACTCCTGAAAACACCAGTTGTAATTAAAATTTAATTAGAAACATTCCAAATTGAAACACTGTGACAGCTGGATGTGTTCTTATCAATTATGTGTCACAGTGAAGGTTTTGCCACATAGCAGTTAAGAGAAAACTGAGATTTATTGCCTTTCAATATATGTTGAAAATGGTAGAGCTCAGAAGATTCTTTGAAGAATCTGAATAATTTTTTTTAGTTAAATTTGAAAAATTGTGATTAAGTTCCTATCCCACTGACGTTCCTGTGAATTTTGTTATTTAATTATCTTATTCACACATATATTTCAATATATGTTGAAAATGGTAGAACTTAGAATATTCTCTGAAGAATTATCAAATTTCAGCAAGATAGATAGTCTTTAACTCTCCCCACATATGTGTCTACAGCACCTATGTATTTATATGGGAAAATGTTAATGAGATATGTGGACAGGGTAGTAGGAAAAAAAAATAGAATGCTATTAAGAACAGAGGGTGACTACCTGGGATATTTCAGAACATTTATAAATCTGCAGTAATAACTCTGAGTTTGCAACTCTATCTGTACATTTTTGAGATCATGGGGTAACTTACTGCATCACAAGTAGTAACTTCACTTCATACATGTGGTTCTTCTCTATGCCTATGTTAATTTTGTCTCTTTAACCACTTATCTATTAATATTGGTCAATGAATAACAGCTCGGAAAACGCTAGGAGTCTGGTTTTTCCCCAATGAGACAAAATCAGAAGTCAGAATAAAATGTAAGAGCGATTAGAGTGAGATGGTGTTGCAGTCATGCTTCCCTGGTTTTCATTTCATTTGAGTAGGCATCAGTCTTATTCCCAGACAACCAGCATAGTAATAAAAATTCATATATTAGCCTATTGAATTTCCATTCTTTATCTATCTCCTATAGCAATTGCATATTAATTAAAATTTTTGAAAGATAGACTTCGCAGGATGGATAAGTTATTTTTGTATTCAGGCACTCGTCATGCCTTTTTTTTATATATTTACCTTTTCAAATGTTTCTAATCTAAACTTAACCCCTGGACTTTTAAAACAAAAATTTATGTTGATGAAGAAAGTTGATTCTTTATTTGGTTTCAGTGTTCAATTAATTGAAAGTGTGAAACTTAGACTTACACTGCTTAAGTCAGTTTGGAAATTTTTTTTGAGCCAAATAGCTAAGGAAAACTAGCTGTTGTGAAGCTTAAGCTCTTCAAGGTTATTTCACAGTAAAAAGCTAAATTTAAAATGCTAAAAAAATTAACAAGATGTGGAAACACTGCAAAGTAATCTTGCACAAATGTTATTTACTTGTTAGTATGAGGGAGGGGGGTTTATTGTCTAATTAAATAATGATTTGGATGCAAGCTTAAATTACATTATATATGTATGCAATAAAGTTTTCTTGAAGGACAAATTAAAAAATCTAGTTATTAAAGCCTTATTTACAGAAAATATGAACAGTACAGAACATAGAAGGGAATTTTCTAGTTTTAGCTTTATGTTTGTTAGTTTAAATGTCATCCTCACTAGTACCTATGATTAATGTTTCCTTTATGTTTTCTATCTTTTCATTGTGCTGTTTTTTTGGTTTCTGGATTCTGCTGGCCTCACTAACAGGGTATCTAAGAATTAACAGTATATGGATTATAATGTGGTATTAATTGACGATGTCAGGAGTAGAATGTGAAATCTAGCCAACTATTTAAATATTAAAAACATTCTATACTGTTAAAGCTCTTCTGCAGTGCTCGCTTTTACACCTCTTCTTATACTCTCTTGGCTTTATAGCAGAGGAGTTAATCTTGTGGCTTTTGGGTGGTTCCAATGTCCCAGCTGCATCAGGTGTGATGTGTAGCCCTGGGATTGTGCAGCCAGCTCTTGGATAATCTGAATTCCTGATTTTTGAAGAAAGTGAACAAGCACACACTCCTGAGGCTTGGGTTCACTTGGAACCTGCCCACATTTCATCTTTGTGTTTACATATCCCATAATATTTTACTATATATTTTTATTCTTACCAGGGCACCTCTTACTCTGAGTGGCACCAATCCCCACCAGAACTTTATAACCTTCAGTAAAAGCTTTCTAAAATTTCCCTCCTTTGCTAAGCACGAACGGTGCACCTATGCAGTTATACCTGCAACAACTGCATCCTTAATAACCTTTTGGTTATTTCACCCTGATAAATTAGCTTTTTTAAATTTATATCTCTGATTTTTTTTAAAGTGGAGGGTATTCTGCTCAAAACAAACTTGAAGATTTACTTACATAGCATCAGAATGGGTCAGAGGAGTGGGAGAAGCCATGCGTAGCTCTGAGACTGTGCATATGCTCTATAGTCATTCCAGTTCTTCCAGTTCTTGCTGCAGGGTCTAATACTCCCATTAGAGTATAAAGAATAGGAGGAGAAAAGGACACCTAGGGAGGGTGAATCACCTTCTCGGATCCTTTTCTTTAATACAGTAAAAAATTGCCCCAGAAAATATGACATGTATCTTACATTGAGGTAAATATAAGTGATTGTTTTTTACACCGTAATCACAGCAGTTACTGTACCTTTTTAATTTGCATATTTTTAATTTACTTTAGTAGAAAATTAATCCTAAGAGTTCCATCAGCTCATTTCCAATTTTATTTGGTTATGTTAGTTATAACTGTGTGTTTATATTTAATGTGAGACAGATTATAAATACTAATAGATTTGTTCTGCTAGCAAATATTTCAAGTCAAAATGTTTGCATTTTGGATGTGATTATATTCTTTCTTGAATATATAGGAACAACTATGCATTATCCCATTCAAAATACTGGAGAAACTTGTGACTATGAATAAATAGAATTTAATGTAATATTAAACATTATAGAACATTATTTTATTTTCAGATAGCCTTATAGTCTTAAATGACTTCAACAATCAATGAAGCTTTTCTTATTTTGGACATTGCTGCTTGGCTTTTTATTTATTTATTTATTTAAACAGCCAACTTGACATTATTTTTGGCCTACCCACTCATTTTTTTATTGCACGAATTATTTCTGCAAACTGCTTGTCAGCATGTTATGTTAGCATAATCTGAATTTGATTTAACTTATGGTAGTAGTAACCAGCCTTCGCTATTCCTCTCTTGCTTTCGATCAGCTTTTCTCTTTATATCTAGTAGACCTGTTGGCTGTGAAAATGCCTTTTTAAGATCAAATTGTGTCAGCTCGCTTACACTTGAGGTTTTCTCTCCTGGCCTTGGTCTACAGTAAAATAAAAAGTCAGATGGAATGACACCAGGTAGTATTATTAATTTATGTATGTTTTTTCATTTCAGACTTACACCGTGGTTTTTATGCTCTGATGCTGCAAATATAGGAATCATTTTGTTGCTTTTGGAGTAGAGTTTTTGGCCAATTTTCTAATGAAATAAGTCGGGGCAGGGCAGTGTGTAGAAATTTGTGTTGGCATAGCTTTCTGTACCTGGAAGAATACAGCCAAGAAGGCTTGACCGTCAACCAAGCCAGTGTGATGTCTTTCAGCTAACTCTATAACTGGCAATGCACTAATGAAAGATTTCTCCAGTACCTTTATTTTTCTGTAACCAGGTTGTCAAATAGATGTTTTTCCTTTATTTGTATAATTTAATATTATATCTGCTTTTTTTGTGCTGCTTTATTTAAGACTCTTGGAGCTTCTAGAGATGATGAACTAACTTCTTTGTTGTAAATAGACCAAGTCTTGATAAATATAAAGGGAGTTCAATTTTTTTTAATATAAAAAATGGAACTGAAAAGTAAAAATACACCACATTCTCACTGTGTACAAATAGCAACCCATTGGGCAAAGGAAAGGAGAGTTCTTGTCCTAAGGTGGTTTTCATTGAATACATCTAAAAATAGGGGTCTTGCAAAAGGATAGTGTCAACTCAAGACTTAACTACATTTTAAGAAAAATACTTGTTTTCATTTGATGTTAGCATAAATTCATGGAAGTTGTAATCTGCAATGTGTACATTCAAAATTCTTTGATTTATTGAATTGGCCAGCTATGGATTGCTTTCGAGAGGATCCAAAAAGTTAAACATCAGGTATGTTAAACAGCAGATAGACCAAATTTTTCATCTAAAACCTGGGTCCTAAAAATAACAATTCAAATTTCAAGAGTTTTGTTACTTGGGAATGTTGACTTTTTCAGTTTTGCCATAGGTGTGATTTTTCTCTCTCCACCCTGCCCCCCTCCCCCCCCCTTAAACTTTCAGTGAGGGATAAGAAAGTACAGAAATCCATATAGTTTCCCAATTAATGAGGATTCACTTCGGTAAGTGAAGTAAACCTTACTATTGTGTGCAAATGTCATCTTGTGCTAAATTTCTAGAGTTTTGACATTACACAGAGAGAAATGTTTTTGGGGAGAAAATTTTCCTACTGTCTTCTGAAATGTTAATGGTAAAAGTAAGGCTGTTTCTGAGCAACAGTTGACCTCTTAAAAATACAGCTTCTTGGAAAAAAAAATCCAGTGAAAACATCTTGTGGAGAAGCTGGACACATCAGAAAGTACCACTAGAGTAAGTGAAAATGCCAGTTCTGATAGTGCTTTGGATTTACTGGCTCTAGGTCCCTATACTTGCTTCTAAAGTTTTATGCCGAACACTGGAGGCACTGGATGAGGAACTGAATGTTGCTCTGAGGCATTCCTTGGATGAATAACTTGTGGTAGTGTTCTCTGAGGACACAAATTTCTCAATTATCTACTCAGTGTTCTGATTTGTCCCTAAATAATGAATCTGAATATTGCATGTTGCCCTTCTTCGGGTGTTTCATCAGACTTCGCTTGTGCTTTAAAAAAAATAATATTGTTATTAAGTGTGCAAGCAGTCTAGGGAAAAACCAACAAAAGCTAAGATGAGAGAAGGCAAATCAGAAGCCTAGGCAAGGTTTAAAATGTGTAATTATAGAGAGCTTCCTCCCTCTTTCTTTGAAAAGCCTTTTATTTATTTGAATGCAGTATTGCAAAATTGAGTTTTGCATGAGGAGTTTGTGGCAAAAAGTTGATTTTGTTAGTTAATATTTAAAATATCACAGGTTTCAAAATGAAAACACTTGTTTTATTCAAGTAACAAAATTAGATGAAACTCTTAAATCTTAGCAAAAGATACAATATTTGTGGAGAGAAAGATTTCCTCTGAAGAGCGCAATCTGACAAGAAAATTAATTCATCCCTGAGAAGGAATCATGAGACTTTGGCAGCAAAGTGTCTTAAAAAAGGAGATCTTGAAGACACTTCATTTGCAGGCAGTGAATCTATTCACCTAAGCTGAGTGCTTTGTTCTTGCAATCAGAGCAATACTTAGAAGAAGCAAAGTAGAAAGGAGAAATTCACCAAGTAGGGAACAATCTTGCTGCGCAAAGTCATTTGCCTTTCTGAAGCGTTTGAGTGTACAACTAGGGAGAGAATACTCCAAGAAATATATTTTTGATGAATAGAAACCCAGGAAAGCTGTCTGAAAATTCTATACCCGTTTCTCCCACTTTTCATTTCCTTCTATTAGTTCAATAGGAGACAGGCATAAATTCTCAATTGCAAAATTTCATTAAACTTGTTTTTTGCTAAGTAGAAGCTCAGAACCTCAGTAGAACATGTGAAAATGTCATTGGTCAACAAGGATGTAATGGGATAACCTGACTTTATAAATTGTAGTATCTCACCTGATTTAGGAGTTGTGAATTCTGCTAGCCTCTAAACATAAGGTAAAATGAATCTGTGTAGCCAAAAGGAATAGTGTTATGAAGATGTCTTGGGATTGGCAGGGGCTATAATACTTGATTGAAGCCCTCTGATGTTATATGAATCTGTGATTATTTGAAGGTGGTACCACATAAATGATGAACATTTTTCTACATTTGAGTAAGTAATTTATTTTTATGTTGGTGTAAATTAAATGAAAATTTATGTCCTGAAGTGGTTTAAAGATGCAAGGAAGGGGACCAATATTTGAGTTTAGTACAATTACAGTAAACAAATTGTTAAAAGTGTTTGTTCTAGAGTGAAGTAGTTAAGGATTCATAGGAGTATGAAGCTGCTGATTACTACCTGCTGGCATTGTACTTTGTATTTTAAGATAATAATGAAATAGGCTTTCTGCCTTAGCATCCTTTTCATTTATGAATATATATAAATGAATAAATTTCATCAACTTCTACAAGGACAGTGAAGAGGCTATGATAGCACCGATCCAGGGACCTCAGAGGATTACATAAACATTAGTTGGCAATATATGATTAAAAAATGGATCTTAGGGCTAGAGTCAGGGGCGGGAGGGGGAGGAATCATGTTTCAAAGGTATAAGAGCTTACTTTAAAATGTACAGTGAGTGTTTTTCCTGAACTTAGCACTCATCTTTCCTTACTCATAGTCCTAACTCAATAATAATGTGATGAAAAAATATGTTAAACATATCATTGAATTATTGCTGCCTATGATTTACTGACACTCAAAACACCACCTATCAGTCTTCAAAGGAAGACTCCAGTACTACTTTATAAGAAATTCCTGTTTTATATATTTTATATATAAATATTTTGCCTATTTTTAAATAAATTGTTTTTTCAATCTTAAAAGCTGGAGAATGAAATTATTTTTGACTCTTGTGCAAAGAGTCATTGCTGCTGAGCAAGTATTCTACCTGATACTATGCTGAAAACATAAGTAAAAGTCACGGTATTGTAGATGTCGGTAATATATTAATATGCATTTCATTGTTAAGTGGACAAGGGCAAAAGGCAGAAGATGTGGTGAGGATCAGATCTGGTTATATTTGTAGCACAAAGGAAATGGAGGTAATGAAATGAGCAGATGTAGGCGAACTGTAAAACGTCACGGGATAAACTTAAGTTCAGAATATATTGCCTTTCAGCAAAACATTTCACAGAGTGCTTACTAGAAGAAAATTTTCATTGTTCAATTCGAAATATAGTAAAGTTATTAGATGTTAACTGTATCATGCTAATTTGTAACTCCTTACTTGTAAAGTGATTCTGTAAGTCAGTCCATCAGTTTACATTACCTACTTAAGGAATGATCCTTAGAGGTACATCAGAATACAGTGTTGATTTTAACGACTTTAAAAATGTGGAAAGCATATGTATTTTTAAGTTTGAAAATACCTAAGGCCGATATACCTATCATATTTTGATCTTATCTTAACCTTTAAATCAACAATATAACCAATGAAACACAAGATGTCAATCTTTGATCTTCTTGTATTCTGTTAGTCTTATTCTGGGGCTTAAAAATCAACATACAACTGTATGAAAATGAATTGTATTATGCTGGTTTGGTCAACTAAAAACTGATAGCCAGAAAGCTGTAAAATGCAATTTAGTCCCTTTTAATAATAAAAAATACTACAAACAATATTTTATTCTATGGAATATAAAAGTACCTATAGTAAATCATTGACCCATTATTTTCTCAGGCAAATGTCTGTAGAGTTGATACTTCAATTTTCATTATAGTAACACTTAAATATTTTTTTTTCTTACTCTTATTTTAGTAGTACCCTAATCCTTTTCTTATTCCTGTAAGGTAAAAAAAAGCTGTTACAATCTATAATTTAAATTTCTGGTATGTTATTAAAAAAAAAAAAGTGTGTTCTTTCTTGAAAGACTTTTCTAATGAGGTTTAAGCAAAGCTTGTTTCCCCAGTGAATTTAAGTTTTGTAGAGAATCTTGAAAAAATGGCACTTTAAATATGCAAAGGCAAGATCTCAATTTCTTTTCTTGTAGGATTTTTTCTAATTTTATAGTATCAGGTCTTCCCTTTCAAATTTTTAAAACAAAACAAAAAAGCCTCCCCAACCCCCCACCACTTGTGATAATCTCTTGAGCCTGTAATATGATGCTTTTAAGTTAAGTTGTAAGGTGATGTGTCTGCCCTCCTGTTGCCCTTCAGCCGATTGAAAATATTTACACAATGTTTCTGACCTGTGTGAAATGTGTGTGAAATGGTCAGTTTTCAACTGTTAGCAGTTAATTCAGGTTGTATAAATAATTCCTTGTGTTTTGGACAGATGTCTGTATGCATCAATGTGCATGTTTTTTATGCTATGTAACCCCTACTAGCAGACAGTGATATCTTTCACCGAGTATTTGCTGTACTGAATAATTCTGGCCTTTTGGGCTGCATGAATATGTGAAAACAGAAGTAGCTTGTTGCATGTTTCAGTATTAAGTATTGACACGTTCATCTACTCTGCAGTTTTTTGACTAGGGAATTTTGTTTTCTTTCATATGCAACTCCTGACAGAACTACTGCTCTCCTGTGTTTCGATACTCGTTTCAGTTCAATTGCAGAATGTTACAGAAAACATCACAGTTGTTCTTGATACTTGGAAAAATCTTGCCAATGTTTTGAAATGTTTTTCCAAAATTTGCATGTTACATCAGAGATCATTTCAGCCAATGTTTGTTCTGTGGAATAAGCTTCTAGGTTAATTTTATAATTCTCCCAACAATTTTGATTTAAATTTCTATTGTCTCTACTATTTCAAGGGGTTAGATACTACAGCGATGCTAGTGTATAGTACTAGCAGAACGTCTGGGGGAGTGATAAAGGAGCAAGAGGAAGGGAGACAGTCATCAAGAGAAGGGAGGAAGGGCTGTTTAATAAAGTAGTTGCCACTGTTCCTCACCAAAGAAGTTGAGCTGGAAGCCACTGTTGTGGTTTTAATTCTCTGTTTATGCCAGTAAGCCTGGTGCTCAAGTCATGGAGCAGGGAGTGGACAGTGGTACAGTGCCCTGACTCATATCAGAGGACAGCCACCCTGAGCAAAACTTTTTTGCATTCATATTTTCTGCTACACAGTAGTGAGTGTATTGATTTCATATAACTGATTTTTTTTTCTCTCCTGTTTCTAGACTATTCTACTTCTAACACAGAAGCCATTTAATTTTCCAGAGAAAATCCGTGTAGTTCCCGTTATTTTCATTGTCTTCAAGTCATTTAATGGAATCCAAGTAGCCTGTGCCACCATCTTGCCACTGATAGTTTTAATCTAGCTAACAAAGGAAAACAAACTGCGTGTTCCACAGTCACGCTTCATTTTCCTGTGTAGCTATTCCTAATCCTCTTTGGGCCACATTATTTATGAAAAGAAGTAGCCACACCATAATTTAATGTGCTTTAAGACTAACTTTCTAAAAGTGCGATTTTAACATTTTTGAGTATTTATTTGCAGAAGTACCCTTAAAAATGTGAGGTGGTTAAGTTTTATCCGAGCTGATCTGTGTCCATCTTTGAAGCTACATTTGGTGTGCTATTTAAACTTTGTGTTTGTTGATCTTTCTAACACCCATCATTTCCACCAGGGAGTCCCATTACATCTTTGGTATAATGCTCTTTGTACAATAGCAAATTTTATGCTGAAATGTAGCTACATTTTTAATAGAACCCAAAGGCAGAATTTCATTATGAAGTTACTATATGCATAAATAAATGGGGAAAAAAAAAACCAACTTAATAGAAACTAATAGGAAGTACAGTGCAAAAATTCATGTTTAGTTTTATGGCTGTTTCCAGTCTTTCAATGTGATCTCACTGATTTCTCTCAAATTATTATCTTCTGCTGTAGAACCAGATGTTATCTTCACATAATTATGTATGCAGCTTCGAAATTCTTTTTGGAAACCACGTTAACTACAAGATTTAGTTCTTCAGTTTTAGTATATGATGTACTAAATTATATATTCATAGAGATATTAAATTTAGATGAACACTCTCTCTGGGATCCTTTACCCTTGTTTAGACATACTGACTGCTCTAGGGCCTTGAAGGAACTTAATTCAGCTCTTGAGCAGGTACTAATTCTCAGAAAACAAATTGGCAGGTAAGCATAAATTTAATTTACTATGTTAACTGCAGAGGGTAAAAGTCTTGCTGGTGTAAATATAATGCTATGCATGATCAGGATTCCTCAGCTTGTCCTCCTCTTCCTGTTCCCCCCCCGAGATATCTATCTATATATATGGAAAAGTACATGTGTATGCACACATTTATATGTATCTCTCTCTCTGTGTGTAGGTATGTATGTCTCTTGCATTTGCCCAATATTTCTGGACACAGCTTCTGCTTGGTAATCAGAGCTGGACTGCTGCATACTAGACAGTCCCAGACATGTTAACTGTGCTCATTGGAAAAGCTAAATTTACTTTTGGACACCACTGGACATTTTGTGCAACTTCAATATTTGCTATGTAGAAAGTCTAACATTTTAGAAAACTATTTTATGGACTTCTGTCTATATTTGAGTCATGCATACTGAGCAAGTTCAGAATTTCTAGGAAGCTTTGAAATTATTGCATTTATTTTGTGCAGTGGATGCCTGCATCCTTCTGTCTGGGACTCTGTATAGCTTAACTGAGCCAGCTGTGCTCTATAATCTAGGTATATGGCCCACGTACTTTACATCTTAAATTGTTAATCGAGATGAAAGATTACTATGAGGCATGGAAGACTTCTGTAGAGATACAATATGATCGTATTAACTATGAACCAGTACTTATATGGAAATGTTGGGTCTGAGCCTTCAACTAGACAGATAGGTGAGCACATGCTGCATGAACACTGAGGTCTGTGGAAAGAAACATACTTAAAGATTTTCGGGTTTTATGGCTTGTTTCTTATATTTCTGCAGTGACCCCTGATTTATTGCTCTTCTGTGAAGCACATTTTTGTTAGTATTAATTTTTAATGGTCCTAAACAACCATAATCTAAATTTTTTTTATGGTACATATTACAGCAGTCTTGGCAACATCATGTTTTCAAAATTCAAAGGGTGAAGCACAGGGTGTTCTGTGTTATTATAACTTTGCCTTTTGTTTTGAACATTTGTTTATAAGTGTTCCATGAAGTATGTAATTTTTTTAAAGGATGATGTTTGCATTACTGAAATGTAATAATTACAGAAGCCACAGTTAGAGGTGCACAAGGTTTTTATAATTAATGCATAGAAATATACAATGAAACCATGATAAAATTTATGAATACCTTTGTAGAGTTTGGCACAGTTTTGGCCTTCTAGATATTAAAATATTATGTTTCATGTTCCTGCTTTCATAGCAAATTCTAATCATATTCTGTAATTATTTTTTATTACTTAAATATTAGCATTCACTGAAATGTCAATCCACTCTAGAAAGTAAAATAGATAAACAGTAGTGTGATAACAGTGATTTTGGTCAAGGACAGAAACTTGCTGAAAGCTTTCCATACATTGTAATCAATTCTGTATGGTTTTAACAATTTGGGAGGGGTAGGAAGCGGTCTTAAGCTGTGTATGGCTATGGAAGGAAGAAGAATAAGAAATAAATATTAAACGATGAGGTGTCTTTAAGAAATCTTCCCTTCTAGTACCCCTTTGTTGTTCACATGATGCACACATGTAGGTATTTTATTTGAGAGGGATGAGAATGTATTTGTTTTCTAGTAGAAAGAATAAGTGGCAAAAATACTTTTTTTTTTTAAATGAATAATCTGGAAAAAAAAAGAAAAATCTAATTAAAATACTGGAAGTTTGAAATGTAGACTTTCTGCAGTGTTTGTCAGTGTTTTAATCAGTAATTTTACCATAAGTTGGATTCAGCAGTAACATTTGCTTATGATATTACATTATAACATTCTGCTTATGCCTACCCTTACTCACCTTGTCACTTTAGATGTGTTGCTATAGCTATTTCTGGGAGTACGCTCTGAACTGAATCAGGAAGCTGATTTGATTTAATCATTCCCTCATGCCTCTTTTTTTTTCTTTTTTCCTTTCCCAACCTGGATTAGTTCCCCAGTCACATTCACAATGCAGCCCTACAAACAGTTGTGCAGTACAAGTGAAGGGCAGAATGGGGACAAGGATGAGTAGTAGAGTAGGAGAAATGGAAAACCCTTAAGTCAGCATTGCTACTGAGGAAAAGGTATGTGGAACCTTACCCTTATTTTAAATACCACAGGTTCTTTCAGTAATTACATGTTCTGTAAGCTAATTCACAAGACTGCAGTACCTATCATGTAAAACAGGAATTATCAATGAATAAGATTAACAACAACTTTTTCACACTGTCATTCTGGTCATATACGAAAACCGTAAGTGTAGGGCAGTATTTATCAAAAAAGAAATATCGTTTTTTGATTACAGCAGTGATTAAAAAACTTACGATAGCTTAAACTAGTTTTTCCTTGTGATTTTTATGGAGATTCACAGATTTATTTTTCATTTAAAAAAATGGTTTGAACATTGTGAAAGCCCTTGAAACTATCATTCTCTGATAAGTTAATATACACAAGAGCAAAATCTTTTGTAATAATTAAATATCAGTTAGCTGTAACTAAATGAGTTTGACGTAACACAGTGGCTATGTTGTTAATGCCTTTAAAGGTAGAGTGTTTTCAGTACCTTAGTTTGCCTACGCTTTCTGTACGTTCAACTGCCTAAAAGTCAGATCTAATACTAATTTGAGAGGTGGAAAAGCCTAAGTTAAACATTTGGTAAAATTGCCATTGTTTATATGAATTTTTGAAGTTTTCTGTTATGGTTTTCGTGAAGTAAGATTAAATGTTGTGTAGAAAGAAATTACCAGGAAGTTGTTATTGAGTTGTGACAAAGAGGCTGTAAAGGTCATACATAAAAATATTATTATATTTCATCAAATGAAACAAGAACATGCCCTGTGAAGGCAGAGTAGTTTGAAGTGTATTTTTTAATACAGGGATAGTTCATGATGACGATTCTGATATCTAAAGGAATCAAACGGACTATTTTTATTCTTAAGCTATGTCTTTCCCCTGTGGTCTGGTCTTTAAATATATAAGTTAGAAGGTTCAAAACTTGGATCTACAACAATCTGTTCAGTGGATTATGCTGGACATTCCAAGAAATGTGAAATAAATTTGACTGATCCTTGGAATCCTAATTTTCCCCTTATCAGCTGTACTCTTTAGAAAAGTGTGCTTCCCTCCCCCCCCCAAATGCCCAGAGGAGACTAAGACTGCATGTTCTGGGAAGTTTTTATTTTAGAGAAACATATTTAGGGTACTAATCATAATATAGCAGAACTTTGACTTGTAGTATTTGGTCATTATGTTTGCATAAAGCATAATGTAGAGTAGCGTTGTGATTGTATTCTTAGTTTGCTAAATTCTGATGACCCAACTCAAGCAGGGTTATTACAGGTAGTACAGACAGAGAGGGATCAGGATTCTGTAGCTGAAGATTCCTCCTGTATGTAAATAGTACTCACTGAAGATGCTTTTATAACTAGATAATCTGTGATTACAGTTTAGGAATGGCAAATTGAATGGTGAAATCCAAAAATGGGACAGAAATGTGACTGTTCATAGGACGTTTGGGGTTTTTTATGGACTCGGAAGGA
This sequence comes from Pygoscelis adeliae, assembly GCF_000699105.1. Taxonomy (NCBI): domain Eukaryota; kingdom Metazoa; phylum Chordata; class Aves; order Sphenisciformes; family Spheniscidae; genus Pygoscelis; species Pygoscelis adeliae. The sequence goes on from NW_008824369.1 coordinate 3,816,847, forward strand.
CTATTGCCCAGTTCATGGTATTATTTAAATTTGTACTTAAGACCAGCTTTGGAATTATAGCAGAGCTAAAGGCACATAAACCTTCTAAATGAGTCCCTGCTTCCCTTTTCCTTGCCCTTCAGCACTGTTCTACTGTAGCATCATGGCTACTTTCCAGCTTCACAACTCTACCTGTTGGAGGAAGCAAACTGCTTGTACAAGAGCTTCTGGAGTGTGTCTCATATCCCAGATTAGAGTCCTGTGCTGAAGATCTGTTCCTGTCATGTGCCTCAGTGTCACCCATGACAATGTGTACAAAGCTGAACTTGCATTGGGGCTGTGTCTAATGATGCCTGTGTCCCAGGGAAATCAACTGGATTTAAGCATTTCATGAAGAGCTTTGCTTAATGGATGGACTTAATCAAAGTATATGCTTAAGTGTTATTGAATTTGCATCTTTAAAAATGGGTCTAAAAAGAACTCCTTGGAATTTTTTAGTATGCTTTTTGCCTATTATCTTTTGTTCTATGTTTTTACACAAGTGGGGCAAAGTCCCTTGTCTGTGATGGGTAATTGTATGCGCAATGATAACGTAAGTTACAGAAATAATGAGGAAAATGGATCTCCTCAGGTACAGAAAGCAAGTTCTGTTTGTATTTATATCTTAGTGAGGAACTGAATTACTTAAGTACTTGTTCTCATGTATTTCTTTTGAATCATGAAAACTAACAATTATTTTTAATAAACTGGTGAAGAGTTTTTATAAGTTCTCGTAATTAATTTTTATAGAATATTCATGAAACTGATTTTGGTCACTACTTAGTATAATTAAGGTAAATATTCAACTATTCTTTGCTTATTTGTCAAAGATGGAGAATTAGTGTCTGATTCTGCTTTGCACCTATATGAAATAGGTGAAGAACAATACTAGATCATATTGTAGGGTGTTTTAATGATTGAACTTGCAGGTACTTCACATAACTGAAAATAGCTACCTAGTACGCAAGTCAGTGGAAAATTCACTCTGTTATCTCAGTGCAGTTGCAGTGCAAACTTCAGTACATCCTTAATTATGGAGTCACATAATATTTGCCATCAGACCCATTTGTCAACTCCATTTGCTGTCTGAAGTTACAGATGTCAGAAATTTGTACATGTCATCAATTCATTTGTCATAGTTGTTGTATGTTAACATTAAAATCAAGTTAGCTAACGTTGACATTTAAATTGCCATCTTTAGGTTTCAGAGTCAATAACATATTTCAATTAATTTCATACTGATCTGAGGTGTTGTGTCAGGGTGATGCAGATATAAGGAAGTCAACACTGGTTTATACTTGCTTCATTTGTTGGTTTTCTTCAGAAATAAATCATGATGAAAGTGTAAAACAAAGGTTTCCCAAATGTAATTTTCACAAGTGAAGGTTTATGTTGATGCTGAAAGGATGAGAAAGAGCTCTTCAAATTACAGTAAGGTGGATTCTGATTTAAAAAAAAAAAAAAAAAGAAAGAAAAAACGGAAAAGTGAGGAGAAAGAAAAGAAACAATTTTACCTATAACCTGTTATTGTAAACTTACCAAATTGTTACTCGTTAGATAGTGAGCATGTAGTTGTTTAGACAGATTATATAAACAAGAAAGCTAACAGCTACAATTACATGTTTCTTAATTTTTAAATGTAGATTTAAGATTGTTAGCAGGTCATTACTTGTATTCATGTCTCAGTACAAGATACTGTTTTAATTACAATTTAGGGTATTGCAGAAAACCATTTTGAATCATGATGTTTTGAACATATGTTATATTGCTCAAACAGAGGAAAAGCAAAACAAATTTAGTAACTTGTATCCATAAGATTCATAATGAGCTTTACTAAAATTTAACACAAAATGGAGTTTTATGGTTGTGCTTTTTTTTGTTGTTGTTTGTAACTAAAGTAATATGTGTGCAACTGGAAGAAAGGTATGGAAATGGTAAGAGACTGAGAAGTGGTTTTGCAGGCTGAAAAATAGCTTATTCTTGTCGGTGTTATTACATGACTGGGATCAATAACTGCAATATCAACAACTGCACACACAGTAAATGGTCTGAATTTGACCAATCACACCATGTCTGAGTCCTTTAAATGTTGAGATAATTATCACTAATTTTTTTTTAATCGGAAGCAAATGTAAAACCTATGCTAGAATTTTGAAGGAAAAGGTTTAGCATGGCTGACTTGCTAATCTTTCTTCCACGTGTACAAAGTTGAGCTTTCAGCTTGACTGTTTAAGAATGTACAGACAAATCAATAGATTTATTGTACTGTACCTTTCTCAGGAATAGAGGTCAGAAGTTTGCAGAACATCATGGTTTCTTTTTGTGTTTGTGTTCTGAATATAATTCTACGAAAGTAGTTATTTATACAAAGCTCTTCAGAATTCCTAAAAAGAAATGTCTTTGGAGGTGGGGTGGAAAAAACAATGAAGAAACCCCCCAGATAGCTCTGAGGTACAAGGAACCATGATATGCATATGGAAACTTGAAGTTGTTTTAAAGATATTAAACTTTATTTACACTTACAAAATGGATACATGCATTTGTGAAGTTACCGTAAGTTTTACCTTCTGCTGGAAGTCCCGGTGTTCTTTTCCCTGATCACTGAACTCTTTATAGAGTTCAAAGAGCACGTATTCATTCTGTTATCCAGTGCTGGACAATTTCTGTAGTAAAGTGGGCAAAAGTTTTAGGTATCACCAGTATGGTAGAGAGCCCAGCTCATGAGTGTAGCTACTAACTAGCTGACTAGCTCTGCTATTTCTTGATACCGTTATGTTTTGGCTGCTGATGTAGCCATGCTGATTTGGAATGGATGTGGAATCCATTTGGGTGTAATCCCACTTGTACCAAAGCTGATCTCACTGCTGTTCTTCATTTATATACTACCTGCTTTTTAAGCTTCTTTTTTTTTTTTTTTTAATGGCAAAAAATAAAAACCTAATACTAATTAGAAACCTAATACTAATAGTGCAGTCTGCAAAACATCTGCTAGCATTAGAGGAGAGCAGGTCAGTCATCTCATTCCAATTTTTTTTTTTCTACTTCTTAATATGTTTACTTTCCTACCATACAAGAGGTTTCTGTTATTGATCCTGGGATATTGTATAGTCAAAAACTGGATGGGGAATTGACTGGGGAGTTGTCAATAAGGTATGGTACTTGTTTTAAAAATAATGAGTGGTGTAATAAGAGTCTCTTAAGTGGGAATTAGATTCTATGTATCTGTCAAGGCCGGTCTTTGCTATCAGCACAAATGAGTAGAGCAGACAGCTGAGGGAGAAAAAACAATTTGAAAATGGCAGTTACAATAACCCAATGTGTAACTTTGTTAAGTAGAAACTTTGTTGTTAGTCACACCAGTTCCCTCAAATGTGTCTACACGCCTCTGCAACTTCCACACACAACTGTAAAGAGAGGGAGACAATCCATGGCTAATCACAATTTCTGTTTTCAAATGTGTCTTATTGCTATAGAATTCTGCTGAATACGTGCAGCCAGCTCAGAGGGAGACCCCTAATACTCCCAGGGCTCTTGGTGTACTGTGGTGGATCAATGTCAATTAGACATGCCTTTTTATGGAGCAAGACAGCTTGGTTCTACTGCCACGACATTGCTCCTACAGTTTTATAGTAAATCTGTCGGTCACTGTGGAAGCAAACTAATTTTTTCATTTGTTTTGTCTTTTGTTTTGCCTTTAGGGTGGGATGTCACTTCAGGAAAAAAAAAATTCAGTTTTTTAGGTTGAGTTTTGTAGAAAAGTTTGCAACAGTTGGTTTAAAAAAACAAAAAAGTGCATTATTGCTGGATGTCCGGGAGTGTATCGGGAAGCTTGTGGTTTTCCAAATTGCAGACTTGGAGAAATATTCTGCTCAGTAACCTGGAAAGAAAAAACATATTCCTGTATGGATAATGTGAGGAATTCCTATGTAATGAAAAATAATGTATTTTTTTTACATATTCAGTAGCAACTGAGTAGGGCTCAGGCAATTGGGGGTGGGGGGTGGGGGGAGAAAGGGAAGGAGAACACTGAAGTAAGAGGTGCTGGTCAGATAAGATAGCCAAGCCCAAATAAATTGGGTGGATTACAAAGAACTATTAACATTTGAATGGAGTTATCTGGGGAAGACAGTTACCAGACATTAATTTTTAGCTATTGTCACCCAGCAGAGGGAATTCACATGTGATTCAACTTGGGGGGAAAAAAAAAAAGTCAGAAAATCCTTTTAAATACTTGCCCTTCCAGTACAGTGAAAGAAATTAAATCCAGGACAGTGTGGGGGGGAGGGCAATACTGCTAATACACGTGTGCATTTCAGTTTTTCATTTTGTAAGAACACTAAAATACTGCATTTTAGTTGACAGATCACATGGGTTGGTTTGAAAAATGTCCTGAGATGGGTAAACCTTTGGTTAGGATTCAGATTCTTTTCTGAATCTGAAGAGCCAGAAAGGGAAGCAACTGCTGAAGACAAGAACTTCAAATTGCACAGCCCTGAGTTCTCTTGAAAAAAATTGTATGTGGGCATAGATCCCAGGTCTTACGGTGTACACTCCCAGTTCTTATAGTGTACACACTGTATGAGGCACAGAGCTGATGCATTTCCCCCTTCCCACTGTCCTGCAATGAGACAGTGGGGAAAATAGGTGCTGTTCCAGATACGCTTTCTATTCCTTTCATTATAGAAGCCTGGAATTCCAACTGTGCACAGGGGGTGAAAGAAATAGGAAAAAAAAAAAGAATTTTTTCTCTAATTATTAAGGTATCCAGACATTTTACAAGGTTAGGATGCTGATAGTCCATGATAAGAAAAAAAGAGATCCACCAACTGGTGGAGGAAATAAAGGGTGGAAAAGGTAAAAATTTGATTGCATGCCTTAATGTGTTTTCATACTTGTGTTAGAAGAAAGTTAGCTTATATCTAATTAGAAGTTAACATAGCAATAATTTTGTAAGGCAAGCATGTGCACGCAATGAGCTGATGTCGCAGGAAGGAAATGACAAGTGCAGAAGAGCATAAATCAACCTCTAGCTGAAATCTCTTGTTTTTCAACAGTGCATGAAGGCTCTGTAAAAATTTTAACCCTACAGTAGTTCTTATTTTTCAGATTTTCTAAGAGGGTGTTTGTAGCTTTGGAAGTCATGAACTGGCTCAAAAGTAATTCAAGATCTTTAAATTTGTAAAAGGTAGGAACTTAGTGATATTACATGCAGTTGATCTGCTTAAAGTAGAGGATTGGTACTTGACTGAAGTCAAGCGAGCAACAGCTCTGCGCTGATTTAATGAACAAAGGAGACCTTGCATGTTAGTAGCAGAAAAAAGTATCAGTAATGTAAAATTATGTATGTCTTTATTAAATTTTAAGTTTTAAATGACACTCTCAGTGCATATTTTAGTATTTGTCTTATCAATTACGTCTGTATTAAGCCTATAATTTTTGAACTCTGAGGGTGTACATTGAATTGACTTTTTGAACTTAAACTTTAAACAAACAGAGCTAACGGGGACTAGCTAGAATAGTATTTACTTCTTTGTTTGATGAATTGCCAGGACTGGAGTGCTAAAGGGCATCACAGTGCAGGAGGTTTCAATACCTTTGTGTTCTTTCTGTGTTTTTAGTTGGAACTCATTCGTTCCTGTTAAAGCAGTAATCATTTTTTGGATGCCACTGAAATTCTTAGTTCTTAGTGAACACCTCCTGTGGTTTTCCTGCCTCTTTATTTTAGTGTATATTTGTTTTATTACAAGTCTTGACAACATGGTATTTTTCTTGTGTTTGCTTAGGCTTCAAATTCTGTTTAAAATGATACGTCTATTTGATTTGAGAGTATATTTTATCTTTCACGCTACTTATTGTTTGGGATGAGTATGTGGAAGGTTGGAGTACCTTTACAATTCATCTTGTTGCAATATCTTTTCTTCTTCTTTTCATATGAAGAAGTTCATACCATTTGTGTGGCTTAAAAGCAATTGCAATAAAAATGTGAGTCTCTGGAAGAGCTTGCCAAGATTCATTTTCCCAAGTACTTTTGTTTTTACTCATGTACCGTTGTTTTATAATCCTTATTGGAGAGAATAGACCAAGGCCTTTCGATATAAGTACTGGTTTTCTTTGTGCTTTTCCACTCTGTTTTATATTCACTAACAAACTATTCTAATAAGTTGGTAAGATCCTAAAGCCCGGAAGTCCTTTTATCTCCCCTTTCCTCTTTCTTTTCTTTTTTTCTTCTTTGATCTATGCTAAATTAGTAAATACATTGTTCTGTGTCATCGGATAGAATCTGTTTTTTCCAAAATGAGGAAGAATTGCAGTTCTGGCTGACTTTTTTGCAATGCTGCTTAAACTCATTTTTACCTGAAACTAGCAGAAGATTCTCCATGCAAATTATGTTTGGCACAGATTTAGGGTTGTGGCTGCCAGGATTACTGATGAAGCAGATGGAGAGCTACTCTTCTGCCATCATTACACAGTACCTTAATGTTAGTAGTAGTCTACGGCTAATGTTTCTAAGGACATGGGTTGAGTTTCAGACAAAAATGTTATCTTGTTTAAGCAAGTTGAAAAAACAATCTGCTTATGAAAATACCTTACGAAAACTCTTCGTTTGAGAATCTTGATTGCTGTATGTTATAGCAAAGATTGGTTGGTTGATTTGGATTTTTTATTTGGGTTTTTTTTTGCCTACCATAAACCTTTTAAAGATTTTTTCAAAATATCTTTTATTTTTCTTGAAGTGAGAAAGAAAACTAGATTGGACCCCAAGGAGTTATACATTACATATAATAAAAAATACTTAATATTAATATAAATAGCAAAGCCAGTTTAAATGCTTTCCTCATTGTTACTGGGCCATAAATACTAATCAGAACAAGCATGCTGTAAAAGTAAACTCTTGTTCAAAAGAATTCCTTTCTTTCAGTTCAGAAGGAAGCCATCAGTAATTGTATTATTTCACAATTATAGCAAAATCCCTTTTTGTTTAAAATGGTTTATAAGCTTGAGCTAATCCTTCAATGGTCTGTGGAAATAAACCGACACAAAAAAATAAGCGATTCAACAAAATCCAGAAATTAATAACAGTCAGAACCAACAATTAACTCAGAATTCTTAATCTGATGTCTCTAGTAAGACTCAGAATGTCTGGTCTTGTATACCATTCTTCTGTGGTTTTAAAATTACTATTTGATACATATTATTTGATACATGTTACTAACAGGATTAATAGAGAAATGTATGAAAAGTTTTAATTTTGGTAGACTACATGCTAGCAAGCCTTGCTCCTAGACAGGAGGCTATGAAAGAACCAGTGTACTTTGTGTTGCACGAGTGTATTTTTTATGTGAGTTTTTGGTTGAGTAGGTGGTTTGCTTGCCAGATTGGAAAGGCATTGCCAGCGATGATTAAAATGTCATATAACATGTTTTATAAATCACTTCAGAGGGTACCATTATGACTAAGATTACAAAATAGGGGCATTTCAAAGAGTTCATGTGTAACACTATTGCATTCTCGCAAGTCAATAGATTCCGCACAGTATTCTCAAGCATATATAAATAATTTAGACTTATACTGTATGGCGTACTCGGGTGCGGGCATCTCACTGCAGTGCCTACCAACCTTGCTTCCCCTAAACTGTTAAACTGAAACATTGCTCAGCTGAACATACCTCATTAGGAACTGAAACTATATTATTTAGATAAAAATTTAAGACAGGAGATGACTGAATTTCTTCTACTATAAAATTGTCAGAAAGTTAATGATAGCTGACTTATCATGAGATAAATTAAGATGATAGTCTATTAAGTACAGATTAACAGACATACTCTATAAATATCTAGAAAATCTGCTTTCTATATAGTTATGAATTAGTCTCAAAAATGCTCCATACACTTCTAGTATTCATTAAGAGAGATCTTAAAGCGATTCTGCCTTCTCATTTTTAGTATTGAGGGGTGTTATAACCTGGTCATGGAAGTTAACCTTGTGTATTTGTTTTTATTTGTATTTAACTTTCCACTGAATTTCATTATGGTTGCATGATTCTCCTCTTAAAGCATTGATTTAGAGCCTAAACGAGAATAAATAGCAAGAACCTCAAACAGTTCCATTCTCTTTACAATAAAGAAAGCTTGAAATAGTGATGGGAGGACTCTTACTGGATTTCTCTGGAGCTGTGAAGGGAGAAAAGACTGCCTAAAATTATCAGAATTGGTGTATAAACTTGCCGGTGTAAATACCACTTGCATCCTGGCAGCTTTCATGCAGGCTGTATTGGGCAGTTAAGGAACATCATGAATAAAGTGAAAAATAATGTTTTTGAAGTCTATTGCATCCCATGTCACAGCTGGCTCAACGTTGTCTCTAAAATGCTGTAACTTGTGAGTGAGACTACATAGTGATCAGAAAACTATAACTATTTCCCATGCCAACTTTCAGTTTGCTGGGCTTCCCTGAGACCAGGGAATCTGACCAGTTATGTTTAACATGCTATGACATTTAAATACAATTTTAAAAACTGACGGTTACAGTTGTCCTTCTGGAAGAAAACTGATGTATTTTTCATGGTCTTTAATAATCTCATGAAAAAATGAAATTACGTCTTAAGCTCTGCACTGTCATATGGATCAGGTACTCCCCTTTTCCAAGCAAATGAAGCAGCTCTCTACAGCCTCCTCTGGAAGTTTAGTGCTTGGGATACTTTAGATCTGCAATGGACTGAGTAGAAAAACATCATCCTGAGGAAGCTGACAGTGCCGATACATTGATCTTTGATCCTTTCTCTAACCACTTGTCCTGGTTTTGGCAGGGATAGAGTTAATTTCCTTCCTAGTAGCTGGTACAGTGCTGTGTTTTGGATTTAGGATGAGAACAATGTTGATAACACACTGATGTTTTAGTTCTTGCTAAGTCGTGCTTACACTAGCCAAGGACTTTCCAGCTTCCCATGCTCTACCGACTGAGAAGGCTGGAGGTGCACAAGAAGGTGGGAGGGGGCACAGCCGGGACAGCTGACCCAAACTGGCCAAAGAGGGGGAAAGCTGGCCGGGGGGGCCGCTGCTCGGGGACTGGCTGGGCATCGATTGGCAGGTCGTGAGCGGTTGCATTGTGCATCACTTGCTTTGCATGTTATTCTTCTTATTATTACTACTATTATTATTATTAGTAGTAGTATTTTATTTTATTTCAATTATTAAATTGTTTTTATCTCAACCCACAAGTTTTCTCACTTTTACTCTTCTGATTTTCTCCCCCATCCCGCTGGGGGTGGGGGGGTGGGGAGAGTGAGCGAGCGGCTGGGTGGTGGTCAGTTGCTGACTGAGGTTAAACTGCAACACCACTACAAGATGTTCTGCTAAAGCATATGCTTCTCTTTTTGCAGAGGCAGGTGTTCTGCATTCCATTGCTACTTGATTTTTCTGCTCATCTTCCACAGATAATGCTACCCACTTCTTAAAAATAATAAATATTGTAAAAGCTTTTTTTTTTAATCTCCTCTTTCTGTTTCGTGGTAAAAGTTTTTTTTCAAAACCCCTTTCGTATTGTCCTCCCTTCGTATCCTCTTTCTTTCTGGAAAACAGGAGACTTCAGGAAATTGCTATTTGAGGAAAAACATGGCAATGGAAATGGCTGAAGTCAGATAAAAGGAATTCCTTCACATGGTCTGGCTGTGCTGTAACTGACTGTCACTTCATTTTCCCAAAGAATGCTTATTTGAGAGTCTTTATGCTTAAAAGAATAAAAAAAACCCCAAGCAAAACACGGAAGTTGTCTAATATCTGCCTGCCTTCCAGGCAGTGTGCAATGCCCATTTCTTCTCTGATGGACTTTTGTTTTCTTTTGTAGAAAGAAGCTCCAATCTCATGCCTTGGTTTGCTTCTGCCACAAATGCTACTGGCAGTTTACAATCTTTGGTTCATTACTAATTCCAGGCAATGTCCTTTAACACTTAAAATCCAAAGGATGGAGATATCTGACCTATAACATTTTTTTCCATTTTAGTTCAGTTTACGTGATGCTTCTAATTTCCCTTTTGTTTATGGAAATTGGTTTTGCAACTGGTTGCTTGTAAGTAGCAATGAATCCTGTAGTATAAGGTGGCTGAAGGAGGCTAACTTACCCACTTGTCATTTTTTTTTTCTTCTTCTCAAAAGAGTGTTCTCTTACTAGTACTTTAAGAGATGTCATACTGAGATCAGACATTTTAGATTTCCAGTAGGAAAAGAAAAGAATGGATTTTTTCTTTTCCTTTTTTTTTTTTTTTTTTTTTTTGGCCAAAGGAGAGTAAGAGGAAAACTCCAAACCTGACCTTTTTGTCAGCTGAAATTACATTTATCATATTTCTGTGCATTCTCAGTACTGAAAGTATTCATATGAAAAAAAGGTGGTTCAACTGGCAAGAGATTTCAACTTCAGTTTTGCAAGCAAATGAAGGGGAAGTTCAATTAAAAACTTTCCATTTAATAAGTCAGTAATGTAGTATTAGTTTTCTCATTTGTATTGGATTTAGATGAGAGAAATTATTATTCCTGGCAAAAAAAAAAATTTATCCCTTGTAGAACTTGCATTTATCAAAAAAACCCACAACCACAATGTTTTTTAATGTTAATACAGAAAGGCAGTTGTAAGTAGAGAGGTGGGCTTCCTCAACTTTATTTAGCAATTTTGTTACAGCTAATGTAACTACTTATATTTTACATCAGCTACTTGTGTTTCAAGATTGTTCAATTTGTTATTGGTAAGACCAGATAGTCTATGTTTATGTTTGAAGTAGTAATTACAGTTTTTGTGCCTCAAGGTTATTGCAGGGTTTTGGCATCATTGAACCTGATATGGTTTATATCAGTGTACTTTCACTTTCATGTTAAGAAATTAATCAAATATTTCTGGATTTGTTTTTAAGACAAAATTTCTCATTTATTAAAAACCCTAGTGGAAGTATGCTATGAATACTGTACAAGTTTTACAACTTGTTTTATGGAGCAGTGTGATTTCATTTAGAAACGAATTTGGTTTACTTTTTATTTTAATGCAGGATTAGCTATATTGTGTTCTGTTGTCCTTTCACAGTTGCTTTCATAGAAGGTCTAAAAGATAAATCATCACACATATTGTGACTACTTCTCTGAAACGTGGTGATCCAAAAAAAAAAAAGTATTCTTTACAAGTGTTTTGGAGGACATGAAATTAAGGAAGTTAATAGGAACTCTTAGTCGAATTGATCATAACTTTGATTTAGAGAATAAGGCATTGATTGTGACATCTAAGCTATAACTGAATTATGGTGATCACTCACATGGAGAATGTGTAGCACTGGTTAACGACAGGTATAGTGCACTTTGTATTCGATTTGGTGTTGTAACTTTCTTAAAATGTTACAGTGCTGTATCATTTCCATTTATACCCAACTGGGATATTTTAGAATTATATTTAAGATCACGACTTACCAGCAAGGTTGTATTATTTAGTGACTTTTTAATGTGGAGAAAGGAATATGATAAGCCGTCTTCTTTTTGTTGTGGTTTAGGATTGGATATGATTGCAGCTTTTCAGCACAAATTCACATACTAGCTTTTCATTTTTATCTTTGAATTTTTGAGTCCTGTTTATGACACTGATATTCAAAAAGTGTCTTGATGTTTGAAGATGTGACTTCTATATATAATCAAATAAAAATTGGCTTCCAAAATTTCTGTCGGTGAAGAAGCAGAGTAGAACTGACCTATTTATATTTGATCATAATAATCTAAAAGATAACCTGAATAATATTGCTTTAAATTACTGTAGTGGTATGTGTTGAGTGTTCTGAATACAAACAGGGATATGAGGGGCATTCAGAATATAGAATACTTTTAAGCAAAACTTTTTGTGTCTAGAGTGTGCTGATCTGGAATGGGTGGGTTTCACTTCTCAATGATATCTGTGGACAGCATCAGTGTTAATTACTAAGTACTTTCTGGAGTCCTTTGGTCATCTTTTTTGTAACGTCCTCAAATCATATCTTTCTTGCCATAGAAGTATTCTATGCAATCAACTCCTGAGGAAAAAAACTCATCACTAGGAAAAAAAAAAAAGTAAATACACTGGTACTGCCATTAGTTTTGTTCTTCGGGCTTGGATACAGAAATAGACCTCTGTGTGTAAAAGGAAACTTTTTAGTTTATTAATAAGCTTATGTTGCTTGTTCTCAAAATCTAAGCCCCCCCCAGTTTGAACATGTTGAGTTACTTATGATGGTCATCAGATCTAATCCCTCTCTATCACTTTGCAGAAGTTTTCGCATGTGTACTGTGTATTCTATTAATCCACTGGAAATGTATGCAAGTGGTAGAAAAGAATGTTTTCTGAAGAAGAAAGTTATCCCCTACTGAGTAAAGGACAAAGTTGAAAATTTTGAAATCAGATATTCTTTGTTGCTATTAGTGTACTTCATCCCTCAATAAATTCTCCGTCTTAAAAGAAAAAATATCTCTACATGATCACTCTTTGTTTCTGTTTAAGAAAACGGTACGTCTATTTGAGATGTAAGTCATAGAGGTATAACGTTTCTGAAATTTGCTTACAAATTACTGAACAATAAATTACTCTAATAAATACAAAATTTCTTGGAATGTTGTTCCTAGAAGAACACTATGTATGTAATCATGATAGTCAAGACTTACCCAGTTGTTCATGATAGAGCAGAACAGTACTGTTAAACCATAAGGCGTAGGAAGTTAGGGCCTATTTCAATCTACCCCTCCTATCTGAAGCTGCCTGCAGATTTTTTTTTTTCCTGTCATAGAATCCTTTGTTTTTTCAACCTAGAACCAGGAATGCATGGTAAATAAGAATTCATTAGCCTTCACACAGGTTATGGCATAATATAAGTTGATAGCAATAACCCACATTTCAATCCAAATATATAATTTCATAAACAAAAATCATATGCTGCATATTCCTCAGTTTATTATTAATAGTGTTCTACTTTTTCAACAACAGCAGCCCTGATCTAATAATAATATATAGCAATCTAATATATAACAATCTATTATTAATAATAAAATATTACATAATTTAAGTGTTCAAAAATATATATTCTGACACTGTAACCAAACCTGTGTGGGCAGATGATTATGTCTATAACAAGTTCAGGAGTTCAGATATGATTCCTTTTGATCTTTAATATCCAATTTTGGATGGAGGAACACCATAGTTATCAGCTAGATAGAAAACCACGTGAGAGTGCAGAACTATATCCTTTTGAAACAGATCTATTGTGAAGCAGCATATCTTTTCAATCCTGTTCTAGGATTAATTGAAAAAGCAGTGGAGTTGTATGGGAATGTAGAAGTCAAAATCGACCTAATAATTCATGATGCAGCAATAAAACCAAACATAGGTAAGTAGATGAGAACAGGCACAGTTCCTGAGACTGGCTGAGTTGTGTTACACATTATTACGGTAGAAGAGAATGGAAATAGGAAAGGCAAAGACAACTGTATGTTTTTTACTCTTGCTAATGTAGTGAAACAGCTTCAACCTCGTTTTTGGAGATTATTTTTGCGGTTATAAGGTTAGAAAGATTTATTTTGAAATGAAAGCTTTACAATCTGTAGAAAATACTTCATCTTTCAAAGTACAGTTTTGGGGTCAAGTCATGCATTCGGAGCATGAAAATACTTGCTAGCAGGTGTAATTCTTACACAAGTAACCCTACTTTAATTCTGCTTTGACTTTATCACTACCATTCATATTTGGAATTGATGTACATTTCTGCCATGTCAAAAATAGATGAGAATAGTTTTGCAGTTTTTCTGGGAATAGCTGATCTGTTTTTCTGAAAATAATGCTGATTGTTGTTAATCAACTTGTCAGAACTGAATAGTTTTCTTCTTTATCAAAGTGAAGAAAATTGGGACACTAAATAACAGTCTGTGTGGAACTAGGACACTGTTTGGAGACATAGCTCCAGACACTGTAGAGGATTTTTTTGACAGATAAGCTGTGTGCTTAAAGAGATAAATGTTAATCTAATACATTGGAAAACAGACAGATTGCAGTGTACTGCAATGCATTAAAATAACAAGACTAAGTTCTATGCACCAGCTGATTCTGTTTCATAAAACTCCACAAACTTACTGTGAAGACCATGGCAGCAGCTGGTAAACTGTATCTCCTAGACTCTTGATATATGATCCAAACATTGGTAGAGTAAGCAACACCTCAACTAACGTTTTTAATATAGAAAACTAAAATTTTTTTGGGATTGTAGGGAGTTGAAAGATCAACATAGTGCCACTGTTATCTTTGTTCTCAGTCAGGCTTCTCTGTCACTTTCTTTTTCTTTTCAAGTTCCAGAATAAATATTGTCTATCCTTACTATGTCCAGAATACTGATGCTTGATATAGTTGTATAACCTGATCATTTGTATCCTATACAGCATGTGATTTCTTCAGTAAAAGGTTCACATTAGTGCAGACACTGAGTACAATACACATCACAAACTCAAACTTTTAAAATGGTAGTTTAATACTGTATTGCCTCAGGCAAATATGATAGGACATATTAAAGAATGATGGCGATTCAAAGAAGAATTATAGAAGCTTCAAGGTGTGAGAGCTGTTCTTGTCATAATAAGATATGTTCTTTTATGGTTAAAGCCAAGTTAAGGAACAGTGAATATGAACTCATTCAATCAAGTTATCGGGTTCTCTGGAATTATTCTTAAATGTTATTAACAGAGTATAGGTTTGGAGAAGACTTTTCTGTAAGAGTTTTGTAGTTTCTAATACATAATAAAATGTGTTTTAACTTTTATATATATACCCCTGACTACAAAAGAAGGTTTCATGTGGAGCTAACAGGTGGAGGGAAAAAAAAGCGTCAATCTCCAAAAGCAAGGATACACAATGCTAATAATTACCATCATTTAAACTGTGGAAGCAAGACCAGCTGTTTTGTTGACCAGCTGTGTGACAATTGATACATCTAAGAGACACATGCAGGTTCTTGTGCAGTCATTTGTCCTTATATTCTGGGTGCAGAATTTGTGTGGAATGTGTTAGTGTAACATGTAAGTACTGTGTTAGTATATCGCTGTACCTGAGTGTCGTGGTTTAACCCCAGCTGGCAACTGGTTAAACCAGCAGCAACCACACAGCTGCTCACTCAGTCTCCCACCCCTGGTGGGATGCGGGAGAAAATCAGAAGAGTAGAAGTGAGAAAACTCATGGGTTGAGATAAGAACAGTTTAATAATTGAAATAAAAGAATAATAGAATATACAAAGCAAGTGATGCACAATGCAATTGCTCACCACCCGCTGACCGATGCCCAGCCAGTCCCCGAGCAGCGGCCCCCCCGGCCAGCTTTCCCCCAGTTTATGTACTGAGCATGA
>NW_008824369.1:3832334-3842462 GCF_000699105.1 Pygoscelis adeliae
TAGCAACAACTAAAACATCGGTGTGTTATCAACATTGTTCTCATCCTAAATCCAAAACACAGCACTGTACCAGCTACTAGGAAGGAAATTAACTCTATCCCAGCCAAAACCAGGAAACTGAGCTAACGAGACTTGCTGAAAGTCTGCACTGCCTTAATCTGCCTGTGTAGTTCCAAACTGGAACTGGTTTATGTTTGGCTCAGAACACAGGTAGGATACCTGTCCATACGGAGATATCCTCTGTAGTCATTGTAATATCCTGTCTTGTTTACTGGACATGAAGCAAAATAAAGATCCATGTTAAAATGCATTGTCTAGCAGAATACTAGATGTACCTTGACAAAATCAGTCCAGACTATAAAAATAAAAAGATAAGCTCACTGGTTTTGTCCTCTTCTAAACTGGATCCATTGATCTGGAAAAATAGAAGTCTGTTGGAAGTAATAACCTCTGAACTTTGATCTGGATGTTTTTGTCTAATACCAGAACGTATCATGATCTTGTGAAGATTACTGCTAATTGCGTAAGAACTAGTTAGAGAAGAGTCATTTGAGCCCCCAAAAGCAGTAATACCCAAGGCAGGAGTTTTCAGACTTCTCCAAAGACTTTCAGACAAAAAGAAGCTGTGGTAGCAGTTGTCTGTTTGTGCTCCTCACAAAGAGAATTTTCTGTTCTCTGTCTGAACCTACTTATACCTTTATGGCTTGACACAAGCATTAGCAAGGAAGCAGTCGAGTTGTAAGTGCTGTTTCAAAACTGCACTGCTGTTGCAAAGGTGATATCAAACTGCTACCAAGAGAGTAGAAAGATTGCTTTGTATGTTTGGCTGTTATATTGAAAGGGGGTTTTCAGATGCTAATCGTGTCTTTTTATATCTCTTGGCCCAGCACCATAAAAGGTGTGGTGAAACTGCTCCATAGGTACTGAACTTTCCTTTATCATATACTGCTGTAGTACCTGAAACCTCCTGTATAAAATAGCTGATACAATGAGACTTATCTGCACTGCTGTTGCAGCAACAGGGAGGCTGGTAGCCTATGCACTTCTCCCTTGCCATAAACCGATGCCTTCACAGGTTTTGTCATCTCAGGGGACCTGGTACTGGACTTTCAGTAACTTCACATGGAGTGAGCTTGCTTCTGTGTCTTTCTTATAAGACAAACCTAGCAGCTGTTCTGAGGATATGTATTAAATGGTAAAAAATCCTCCACTGAAAGCTGAAAAGAAAGATAGAAATGTTCTGCCTTTTGGCTTCTACTAGAAGTTGTGGTAAGAGTCTGTATGTCTTTTGGTTTTGTTTTTAATCGCTGATTCAATAGGATGTTCTACAGCTTTTTTTTTTTCTTTGATAAAGAGTAATCATTTTAAGAAATGAGAACTTGGTTGATCTAGCATCTTAGATGGGTACTGTCTCATCTTCTCTGGAATAGTTTATGAACACATGGGAACACAAAATACAGCAATTCTTTTTTCTATAAAATATAGGGCTGTTATAACAGGTATAGCAGGAGTAACACTTTTAAAATTTTGACTGTGCAGCATCTTAGAAGCAAACATTGTGGAGATAAATTATAATGTTCATATAAATATACGCCTGTCTAAATCTAACATTGAAATAAAGATACAGTTGCCTGAGTAAGTGACTGGATTTTTAAGGATGCTGCGCACTGAAAATTCACCTTGACTGAAGCGCTGAACTAAAATCACAGACATCGCCACTTTTGCATTTCCTCATCTTATGTACATACTTCACTTCAAGATGATCACTCTCAGATAATCAAAATACATAAATATTTGGAGGACTGGAGATATATTTCGATAAGATTTCTTGGGCTTGGGCACAAAGGTTTGAAAATCCTGGCTGGGTTCTTGACAACAGTGAAATAACCTAAGTACAGGTCACAAATTCTGGTTTGTGTCTAGTTGACTGGGCATTTAACGAGTACCACTACAACACTGGAGTACTATTGTACTATAGTTTTTTCTCAGCTTTGCTATATGATTTTAAAAAGTACTAGTTCAAGTTCAAAAGGTTTGTTAAATGCAAGTAATTTTAAAAGTAATGTAATGTATTAGAACTTATAAAGACCTTGGAAAGGTAAATGCTTCTCCAAGTAGCCTTTGATTCTGTTGGTGGCATAAAAATTATGTTCAGATCTCCTCTTGAAGGATGCTATTCAGCATTTATGAAATAAAATGGAGGTGAATACTGTTGTGCCCCTTTTCTACAAAATATTTGGTGAGCATTTCTAACTTGTAGATTGCTAGTTTTCCATTTCTACCTGTAAATGCTTATTTGCAGCGAATATTGAATAGAACAATTAGAGCGGAGAGATTTTCTTGTACCACAGATAAAGATCTCTACGTAGCCATCACCAGCCTTTGATCTTAGTACATAAATCAGGGAAATAGTCAATATATGGAACAAATCTAAAAGATGTGAGAAACTTCATGTGCCATTCCAATTTGATCTTTACCAAATGATGTATATTATAAAATAAAACATACTGATATTACTTCATGCAACTACCTTGGAAAAATGGTTTTGACTTAGAAATATTAGTTTCTGTCACAAATTGTATTTATTTTTCCTGCGGGTAGAACTCAGAGTGCCAACAATGTTCTAGTAAAAGTTAAAATTACTCCTATGGTGACAGCAAGTGACAGACTTAATAATATTGCCTTTTTTAAAGATTTAAAGTTTCAATTTTAACAATGTATAGCATAGGCTTTTGAGGAGTGACAAAGCTCCAGTTCTTTGCTTGATGTAATTTTCAGGAGAATGTTTGACTACAATGTGTGGTTTCAAAGATGCAGCTAGATTGTTCTCTGGTATAGTGGAACAGACCAGCATGGTACAAATGCTCCCATGACTATCTTTGCTTTCTTGATTTCTGCAGCATTACATTCTCCTATTAGAGGAGTAAAGTGATTTAAGGGGGGGGGGGGGTTTTAGCTTTTTAAGACAATGTATATTTTTTTGGAGCAAATATTTCAGCATTTTATGTTTTCACAAGGCATTGTACATTAATTATATTGTACAAAGAGTGTTAATATTTAATATAGACATTTGTTCTTGAGTGAAAAAACTTGTTATATTTTATTGCCAAAAAGATTCATGGTAACCGACCTTGTCTGAACTCTGACAAATAGTATCTAAGAAATTATTATTTGGACCTGTGCATCCATCCTATACTGGAAAAGCTTATCTTAGAATACATTATTTTAAACTTATTTTCAATTTTCAATGAGAATTAATATACTGAGTATATTTTCATTTCATTGTCGGTATGCTAGATAAAAATAAAATATTCTTTCTTATCCTGAATACTGTTTTATAGCCATTCAGATTTAGTATTCTAATGGCCTGCTGACCCTCTTTGCTGAGAAACAGAAACTGAGAAATGTTCTCAGACTATTTTTCATTAAGTGGCTGCAGATTTATTTAAATTGATTGAAAGTCATCTGTAATTACAGGTAATCGTAAAGCAAATGATGATAAGGAAAAGGTAGCATTTAGTTGAATTATCAATCATTCTTTTTTAGTGCATTCTAATTAGATTACCAACTGTTCTTTCAGAAAAAGTATTTGGTAATAGGAATAAATATCGATAAAATTACGTGTGTGTTTACCTGTGTTTGTATCTGTATTTCTCCTGTTTTTATATACCTAGACCACTATACTGAGTGCAATATTATTTAAAGGCAATGTAGTGTAGGCTACTGGGAAATTAAAAAATACTGAATATTTAATATGTTAATTGTACCTTTTAAGCTCAAAAGAATTTGGAATTCTGTCTCACATTTGAGGCTGATTATTTACTGAATGCAAGTAGGAAGCTTGGAATATGTAATTGTGGTCTGCCATGGTGAAGAAAATGACTAGTATTTTGGTAGTTTTTACATTTTTTTTTCAGCATTCATGCTTTCAGTTATTAAAGCAAATGAAAAGAATTCTCCCCAGGAATTAACACCACCTCCCCCCCCCACAAAAAAAAAAAAAACCAAAACAAACCAAAACCCCCCAACCAACCCAACCCTAAACAAAACAAAAGCCCAAATAAACAAAAAAACCCCACCAGATTTGTTCAAATGTCCATGTTACTGTTTTGCTGCTGTAAGAGATCATGGGTGAAAATTGATTGTACTCTATGGCCCAAAGAACTTCATGGTAAATATTTTATTCAATAAAGCTTTGTATTACAAAGGGAGTATTCGGGTTGTAATTATCAAGCTCAAATCAATATCACTTTCCCAGACTGGTACTTTATATGTAAGGGTATTCTTAAATACAATAGTATAATCAATAAAAAACCGGACATTTTCCATTTTCAGTAATTAACTCTATCCAGTAGTTTTTCAAGGACCTTCTGTGTTCTGTGCTGTTAATAAGAGTTCTACTTCTTCCCATCACACTTCCTAAATGGAGCCAAAAAGCCTGGACAAAATTATGTTCGGGTTTTGAATACATTTAGTCTTCTACTACTCCTCTCTTATTTCCTTTGGTGGCAGATACATCTATCAGTGCTGAAATGGAATTGTTAGTTTTTCTTTTCAAAAAGATAAATATCAAATGAATTTTTGGACAGGAACTGGAGAACCTTCTCCTGTACTTTGAGAGAAAGCCCTGTTTATTAATGATCCCACTGAAGATCAAGTTTATTAACCTTTGCGGCTGCTGAAAGCACACACAAAATGTTTGCGTATGCGTTTCATACATATTAGGTAATATACACTCCTAAGCATTAATTTAGCTGGTGTTCTGGGAGTGACTGTTCAAAAGGTTAAGGCATAGCTACTTTATGATATTGAAGTCAACAATATATACTCTTTTTAATTTCACTGTGTCAGCAGATCTGACTTTTTCAGGAATTTTAAAAGTGTTGTGGCTAGTCCTTGTAGCACAGTTTAAAACCTTTTTAAGGTAGTTGCTGTTGGGTAGTTGAGGAAAGCAATCACATCCCATCTGAGTGTTCTCTTCAAGCCTGTACAACAAATCCAGCTTTCTCAGCCTCTTCCCAGACAGTGTTTTCTGCAATTTCCCACTGTCTTGATGGTCCTCCATTTGATTAGCTCAATTTGGTCAATGTCTTTGGTGTATGAGGGAATGGGAAGCTGGATGTAGTGCTCCAGCTGTGTCTCCCAGGTGCTGGCCGGAGAGCAATAATCACATCCCTAACCTTCTGGCTATGGTTTAACTAGTAGTCTTACTTTTTACTTGTTAATTCTCCCTAAAAGGAAAGACAGACAGCAAAAAGGGCTCCAGCTGTATGGAAGGATGAGACATTTTTCACTTTCCGCTAGCATAATCAAGATTAAACTTAACAGGTTTAAACTATCTATGTTGTAATAGTCTCATATTCTTGATGCATAGGCACAGCAGGATGTCTTTTCTGCCTTGATAAAGGGTGTATCTGTTATCACTATTGGTGTGATTGTTTAAGAACTAAATTAAAAACTTGACTTCATTTTAGCTTCTAAGAAAAGGATGCATCAATGCTGGCGATATTATTTTGGCTTTTGTTTAAAAACAATATTTGTAAATATTCTGATGTAAGACAACTGAAAGTAATTTCTTGCTTTGAACTTTATATCAGTGAATGTTGCCAGTGTTCTGATTATTTTGTTTTAATCAGAATTTATTTTAGAGTGAACAAGTGTGAAATTATTGTTTTGAAAGATGAAAAGACCTATGGTACACTTATATTCAACAAAAATTATATTTCTTGTATAATAAGTTACAGATAATCCATATATTGTCTTTGAACCTGGAAGAAAGTTGTTATTTCTCAGAATAAACTCACTTTACTTCCAGGAATGGCAAAATAAATAGCTAAAACAGAAAAAAACCCAACAAACTTTAGAAAGTAGCGTATTAACAACTTTTAAAGACAAAGCCATTAGAACTCAGTAGAACTTTGTTGGTTTTTTTTTTTTAACAGTTAGTGAACTAATTTGAATGAAAACTCAGATTAAGCATATATCCTCACAAGTGTTCACGTAGTTTGTAATAACCTACAGGAACAAATGTGAATTTCAGGAATTGCAATAACTATCTTTGTGACAAAAAAATATCCTTTACATAAAGACCAAGCTACCAGCCTGGCAGAACTTTCCTGGGAGATACAGCTGCCAGTGCACAGTTTCTGTGATCAATACATTATATAGGGTAAAAATAATTTTACAGATTTTGTGTAAGGCAATGATGCTGCTCTGCAGAGAGAAGATACAGAACTTTAAGTCAAGTAGCAGCGCTTTTCTCTTCCAAATGCACTTTTCTGATTTGAAAAGGGTGTTCTGTTACTTGGCAGGCTGGTTGAAATTATACAGTTCATAAAGAAAAGATATATTTTGAGACACTGTGAATGTATATACTGAAATTGTTCCTGAGATTTGAACTCAGAATAAGAAAAGTAACTATAGTACTTTATAAAGAATATGGTTTTTGCTCTGATTGACTGCTAAATTAGCTTAGTAAAATGTTTTAGTATGTTTTGTTACTAATATAACCTGAAAGGAGGTTGTAGCGAGGTGGGTGTCGGTCTCTTCTCCCAAGTAACTGGCGAAAGGACGAGAGGAAATGGCCTCAAGTTGCGCCAGGGGAGGTTTAGATTGGACATGAGGAAAAATTTCTTTACTGAAAGAGTGGTTAAACATTGGAACAGGCTGCTCAGGGAAGTGGTTGAGTCACCATCCCTGGAAGTATTTAAAAGACGGGTAGATGAGGCGCTTAGGGACATGGTTTAGTGGGCGTGGTGGTGTTGGGTTGATGGTTGGACTCGATGATCTTGGAGGTCTTTTCCAACCTTAATGATTCTATGATTCTATGATTCTAATATATTTATATATATATATATATTTTGCAGACAATAAAAATGGTTACAAATTTACCTTAATCATTCGATTCATTTTCTCATTGGTCTTTTCTAGTATATTTGGTCAGTCCCATTTAACCACAAGCCAAATACATGGTACTTCTGAGAGCTGGTAAAAACAATTATTGGTGCATTGCATACTGATAAAAGATATTCTTCCATAAGGAGTGGGTAGGGGAAGAGAAAGAAACTGTATTACCCCAACAGTACTTCCAATTTAAGATCTCTGATGAAATGTCTTTAAAAATGATGAAGTATCCTAAACTGGATGCCAGTGAAGTATATTCATGAATGTTTTATCATATACCAGGGACCATGTTTAAAGTAATAGAGTACTTAATTATAAACCTCAACAGTATTGTCAAACTAGCCTGCCTTTGATAAAAGTGTGTTCTGTAAATGATTGGCTTTATGGATTAAGGTAGTTTGGTTGATGGCTTCTATATACAGGTTAAAGATAATTTTCGGTTATAATTCTGGAAATAAGTTTAATATAACTATTTTCAAAGTCTTTCCAAAAACACTGTATATATGAAATTATTTAAATTATATTGTTCAGTAATATCTAAGCTTGGCTTTTTTTAAACAGGCAGAGAAGAATCAAGAGCATGATTTTTCTTCAGTATTAGTGGGAAATCACCAGTTGTGTTTTGAAGGAACTTTTATACCATTCTTTACTTGAAAGGATTACATTGCAAAATGTGATTTTCTCAGAGCTAAGAGGTTTTTTTGTTTTTGTTTTTGTTTGACTGTTTTTTGGTTTATCTGCTTGACTTTGTGCTTTGAACAGTAGACACATGGAGTGTAGTTGTGACCTAAGCACTTCTGTCATAGTTTCTGGAATTTCTATAGATAATGTGATATACTGCCTTTTTGTTTTCATTCACTTAATAATACACCCTTAAACTCAGTTTAGTAACCCCATCTCTCTCAGTTGCGTGTGTGTAACATCACTAAAATTATTCAGATTTTTATCCTAATTTTGGGATCCTGCTCTCTATATCTGACTGCCAGTCCCTCACATCCCTCATAATATTCATTGCCTGTGCTGATTGTTCCTATCTGTGCCATGCTGTTAGGCCTGCTGCAGTTTTATGACTTGGATACAGCACTGTCCTTCAGTCTTCATATAAACCAGGTGACCCATCTACTGGGAAACCTGCATATATGTAAGTTTTCTCATGGCCTTTGCAAAAGCATGTTCTTCGTGTGCCTGTTAGTATGGAGAAATAATTCCTGGCTCCAAGGCATTCAGGCTACTCCCCAAGAGCCAGGTTCTCAACTGCTAGCCCGCCTGGCATATAAAATTATAAATAAAAGTGCTGTGGAGGGTTTTTGAAAGAACTGTGCTATGTTTGTTAATAACATAGAGGCATTGGGCGTGTGAGGACGTGAGGGTATGAAAGTACAGCTGATGCTATATGGATCTGTGTCCATATAACACCTGTTTGACGGTGGCCTCTGTGTCCTCACAGTGAGACGGCTCCAGAATAAGGCCATTTAGACCGTATGCAAGGAAATCCTAAAGGAATTGTAAAAACTGGGTGCTTCCAACATTTCCTTTGCTTTTCAGAAAGCACTGATTTAGTCAGCTAGCATGATTCCTGTTAAGGAGTGTATTTGAATTGTTTTAATGCTGAGTTAATTGAATAAATTGTAATACAATTTACCTGTATCCCTTAATGAAGTTTTAAACATCCTTATGAGTCATTCTGTTACCTGTACAACCATCTTCTAAGGATGTGCTTAATTGAATTTATGTCAGATGGGATTTAAAACTTTCATAATATATGCAGAATAAGTGTAATAGGTTTTGCTTTGGAATATGATAACCAAGGGACATTTTAATTCCTCAAGGTAGCCCAGTGTACGTATTTCTGTCTCAAACTGGTGATAGAATCTTCAGTTCCTCTCTCTTCCAAGAAAAAGATAAGAAGAGCAGAAAATGAGTATTTTACAGTGGATACTCCATTTTCATATATTTCCTACATATAGGAGCATAAAGTTTTGAAATGTGTAGGCAGGCAGGATACTTGCAGAAATAAATACTGTAAATGCTTTTTAATGGCTTAACATAAATACGATGTACCTGACTCAATACTGTAGTGTCCATGTTTCTTTTCCATGAATGTTAAATTTGTGGTTACTCTGGAGATGAGCGAGAATTTTATTGGTGTTCTTTGGGATACAGAAATAAGTTAATATTTGTAATCTACATTGCTGGAAAGAGTAAAACGAGAGGGGTAACAGAAAGAATTCCTGATGTTTCTAAAGCATTTTTAGCCTTGAAGGTTTTTTTTTTTAGTAATCATAGAAGATTTTACTTAAAACTAAGAATTTTTCTTTTCAGATTTAAGAAATTCTCATAGAATTTGGCTATGACAAGTGTAATTCACAGCAAATAGTGACATTTGTATAGAGAAGGCAGATGGAAAGAGAATTTTAAACAGATCTCTTATCTCTGGTATCATATATTAATAATTTATGCCACATCCTTTTGGGTAGTGGGATGGAGTTAACTTTCTTCATAGTAGCCCATAGGGTGCTGTGTTTTGAATTTGTGACTGAAACGGTGTTGATAACCCACCAATGTTTTGGCTGTTGCTGAGCAGTGCTTGCCCAGTGTCAAGGCTTTCTCTTACTCTGTAGGCTAGGGATGCAGCCAGGACAGCTGACCCGAATTGGCCAAAGGGACACTCCATCCCATAAAACGTCATGCTCAGCAATAAAAAAACCCCAAGAAACCTAAAAAAACCCCTACAATGGAAGGGGGGTGTTTAGTCTTCCAAGGTAGTTGTTGCTTAGAGACTGGGGGGGGCATCAGTCTGCTCGTGGGAGGTGGTAAGTGGTTGTCTTTGCACCACTTGTTTGTTCCCCCTCCCCATTTCCTTCACTTATTAAACCGCCTTTATGATTTTTCTCACTTTTGCTTTATTCTCTCCCTCATCCTGTTGTGGGGGGGAGTGAGCAAGAGGCTGTGTAGGTGCTTAGCTGCTGGCTGGGGTCAACCCACCACAGAGAGTCACTCCATAACCTACAGTATAAACACGAAAAGAAAAAGTAATCTGATTTTTATAAACAAAATAAGTAAGCATCAGAGAGATCACATGTAATATATTTAGTCCACTATCTAGTTCACTGGAATTGCCCCAGTGGAGATGCACAAGTCTTACAGCTGGCAGCATTTGGTTTTGTTCGAAACAGAAATGCGTGTCTTAGATGTTTTTTGATAGGTTATAAGATCTTGCTCTTT
>NW_008824369.1:3842476-3849893 GCF_000699105.1 Pygoscelis adeliae
TTTCAGATTAAAAGGAGTGTGAAAAAACTGACCCTAGACGTTATGGACATTAGCTATTATTAGCTTTATTGGTGTTGAAACAAATTGTGTGTAAGGCTGTTTTTCTGACAAAACCTTTGCATTAAGAAACTTGCATTATTTCTGTGATGAATAAGCTGGCTTTTGCGTATTTTGTACTCTACTGTTGATCAGTGCTTTGTATTGTTTCCCTTTGTTAATAAGTAGGTAAATATCTCCAAATCAAAAGCTTGGTGCTGAGTTCATTGATCTTTGGGAAGCCTTTGATTCCTGACAAAGGAATCTTTCTAGCTACAAGATCTTTGAAGGAAAAATTCAAGTGAATTTGAAGTGTGTGTGTGTGTCTCATCATGCAGCTCAGACAAGGTAGTATACCATTAAGAATTAAATTTAATTTTTTAACCAGCATGGTTATTGAAGAAATAAGGATGTATTTTCTTTCCATTTCTGATCAATTAGAAAAACCACAATTAACACATAATATTTGAAAGTATGAGAAGTTCTAGGTTTAAGTATTTTACGCACTATGGTACATATGGGTTACTCATTGTTTCTCGTTGAGTCTCACTGATTTTCAAACTATTGGCCTTGCATGCTGAATTAATTAGGCTATACGTAAGAATGCATAGTTAAACTCAAGTGGCACTCACTTCTTTTGATCATAAGGTAATGTAAAATAGGAATATAAGCTTGGTTAAGCCTGTATTTTATATATTGGTATAAGCCTATCATTGCTACAATTGATCTTGTGTAATATTTAGCAGTGATTCATAAGAATATTTGTTATGATATTAAAAAGAACAAAAAACATCCTCACCTTTTATGAATGTATAGGCATTCTAGAAATACACAATTTATCTAGCAGGCTTAGGGCATTATTTAATAACTATGAATTATGAGGAAGAAATGTGGTGACATTGGAGGCAGTTGTGGCTTGCAGAGTTCTAGGCTATAGGTGACAGTGAAGTGGAAAAGGAATTGCTTTATCCTTTAGTCCTACTGTTATTCATCTGCACATGTAGCAGTGGTTGGTATAAAGAGTGAATAAGCTGTTCAAAATAAAATAATAGTGCTGATAATGGCAGCCAGGCAAGCAGACATTTATGGGACCTGTGAGCTGTAGTCCCTGCTCACAAAAAGTGTCACAGACGGACATGGTCTGAGAGCAGCCCGACCTTTGGTCTAAACTGTCATGGCAGTGGTATGTTCTCCGTAGGTTTTGCTTTTTATAGGTTTTAAAGTTAACAAATGTTAACTTTAAATGAGCTGGAGGGATCCAAGTTGGTGCAAATGAATGACAATTTCATGGGGCTGTTATGACCCCTTAGACTTACGGCCTGTCATTAGAAACTCATCAAAATGTATTTATGGAGCTTAATTTCATTGAACTGTCTTGCATTGTTTTTCTACTTTTTTCTCTGTGAAATATTAAGCCTTGATAGTTTCTTTTGTATTAGTAAAGTGGCATATGTTAATGTTTGAGCATACTCATCGACAAACACACAATGACAGATTGAAATGTGAAATTGAAATTCTAGTTTTTAAACTTGGTATTTCCCTGAAAGAAATATCTGACATGTTCCGGTGGTTCTTAGCTGTTCTTGTGCCTTTCGGAAATGATGTATGAGTTGCTGCTTAGCATGTGCTTTTCTCTTGCCTTTTTCTGGACCCTGTGAAGTATTCCTTACACAAAGACTGAAAACTGCTATACACTCTTTGGGGTTTCAGGAGTTGAGCGATATTTTAAGAATGTTGAGGGGTAAGGGTTTGCAGTTGCTTGTGGGTTTGGGGTTTTTTTCTCTTTTCCTGTAGTATTTCAGTATTTTGTATGTTGGGGCTTTCTTTTGGTTTGTTTTTGTCTTGTTTTGTTTTCCTTAGACTCCCTAATGTCTTGCTGTGTCCTCTTACCCAGCATGCTAGAGGAATGCTCACTGGAGATTGAGCAAAAGATGGATAAGTTTCAGAAAGAGGTTT
The DNA here is from genome assembly GCF_000699105.1 of Pygoscelis adeliae. NCBI lineage: Eukaryota > Metazoa > Chordata > Aves > Sphenisciformes > Spheniscidae > Pygoscelis > Pygoscelis adeliae. The sequence continues at coordinate 3,844,469 of NW_008824369.1, forward strand.
AATCAAGCAAGCTGAGATGTGTATGATCCAAGGGCTGAATAATTTTTACTTATCTACATTTGAAATGCATGTTGATGTGACAAGATGACATTACAGCTGAACTCTTAAAATATTAAGGTGGTTTGATTAAAACTTAAAAGGACGTAACTGGAAAGTCAAACTACTGTCAAATTTGTTATAGTGTATACAAACAAACTTACCAATGTTACTTCGCGTTTTCAAAACCTCAGATTATTATATTTTACATTGTTGGAGCAATTTTAAAACTGAACATTATGGAAAAACTCCTGAGTTCCTTTATTTTGTAGCCTGCCAAAAATCACGGCAGAGAATTGTCCTAGGGGGGAACAATAAATTCCACTCCCATGCTATATTACGCTTCCTTTCTTTGATTTATTTTATGTATTCCTGATTTATTCATTTGTGCTTATCTGAGAAGGACTGTGAGCTGACAACTGACTCAGCAGTAATGGGATAGCAATAATCAGAGTAATTTAGCAAAATACATTTTTTGTTTTTCAACATAAATAAAACAAATTAATCTAAGGGGAGAAAGTGTGAGTCATCAACTTGGAGTTCACTCAGTAGCAACCTCTCATCCCACTTTCTCAAGAATTTTTTTCTGTGCTTCTTCAAAGGATTTTTTAGATCTTTTCTTTTCTCTGTTGTACTGGTGGTCAGGGCAACAGCTAATTTTCATTCAGTTGAGAGTGGCCCTAGCACCTGCGACAAGTACGGAGTACTAGAAGTTAAATCAAGCTCAGTCCCCTGGGAGATAGTAATTCAAGTCCTTGTACTATGCTAAGGAGCATGAGCGATGGAATATGTTATCAGAAGGAGATTATGAATTTGTATGTTGAAATAAGACACTGAAAGCTCCTGGTGTCTCCTCCCCGTTTCCCCAGCCCAGGAAGTATTGCTGTCCTAGCTAACGTCTGTGACATCCTTTCCTTCAAGACTTAGTCCAGTATTAGAAGGCAGAAGGAACACATCAAGCTGGAAGAGACAAAGAACTTCTCTCCTGTGCTTTTCCTTGCTGTCTTGATTGTTGTTTGTTTGTTTGGGGAATTCTTTAAGTGAGCTGTTGCTGATCCCCCCCCCCCCCCCCCCTTTGGGCCGGTCTGGTTAAGATGGTCTGAAATGCCTAGAAGATCAGCTGTCCTGTATCAGTTATTTAATGAGATAATATTTGCATCCAGTTGTTTCCTAATCTAGCTACAAAATGGGTTTTTTTTCTGAGATTTCTCGTGCGCTTTCATTTGCTCTGCTCTTTCATGCTTATTCTCTAACGTGCTGCTGTTCTCTCATACTTGCTGTCTCTCTCTTGCAAGTTGAGTTCTTAGTTGGGATGTGATGTAGTGGGGTAAATGCCATCAATCTGGGGGGGGGAAGGAGCTGGGTGACTGTGACTGGTTCATACTGGGCTATGAAAATGTTGTTTTGTGGATTAATGACTGGATTGCGGAGCACAGAAGGAGGACAGATGACACAGGGTTTGGGGCATGCAGTTAGTAGAAAGCACTGTGACATGGAAGCGGGATGGCGTACAGCAAACACACAATGAGAATCCAGCAGATGGAGAAAGCCGAGAGGGACATGTACATGTATACATTTTATTATTTTAAACTAGCAGTCTCCAGAACAGGACGAAAGGTAGAATCTCAAAGATTCTGCTGGGTGCCACGTTAGTTTCTTCAAACTTCAGAATAGTCCAAGGCGACTTTCTTGCCTGTCACACCTCTGAAGCTCACAGCATCCAGTCTGTCAAAGAACAAGTGCTACACACCCTGAAGCAGCTACAGCTAGGGAAGAGTATTTGGAAGGTAAATTAAATACCAGTGACGTCCTTGCTGAACTTGAGAACACTCATTAAGCATCTGCTTTAACTTCTCTTTACCTTTGGTGGCATATGAACAAGGATGCAAACTGTCTTGCAGAGCTGGTGTTAATGTATAATATTAAAAAGTGAACAACAAAGTCAACCATGCATGTGCTACAGGTTCTTTTTGCTCAAAACATCGGTTAGTCTTGATAAGGACCTTTCAAATGGGGAGGCCCCGCTGGTTCCCAGTGCTGTAGTGCGTAGCCAGTGAAAATTCTGTGAAATATAACTGAAGACAATGAATATTATCTTGTTTTTCATCTTGGATATAAGGAATATTTCAGAGAAGTACTGAAGGCTAGATACATGAAAAGATTTCCTTTCAAAACTGGCTGAATTGTACCTAGATTTTTCAGTCTTCCTAGCAGCTATAGAGTTTGTGCTTTGTGGATCATACTTGAGATTGAGTGCGATTCCAATAATGAGGTTAATCTTGTCATTAAAATTAACTGTGAAGCATGATGTTTACTTTGGTCTGTTCTGAAATGTAGGAATGCATCTATGATGAAAGTGATATGCTATAAATAGTAGTTCTGCAATTAATTCTGAATCATCATACACAGATTTTTGGATTGCCCTAGTAATACTTACAAGTAGGGTTTTTGTTTAAACCTTTTCCTCCTCCCGTCCTCCCCACATTGTGCCAGACTTGGTTTGTCCTGAATCACTAACACAACAGAGCAAAATGCAATACAACAGTCAAAACCCCCTCATATCGTGTCCTTATTTCAAACTTCAGGCAAGCAAAAAAGAGTTGTGTTCTAGGTCCTAAAAGCAATACTCTGAAACAGTTCACACACTTTGACCAGAAAAATACACAGAAAATTATATTTTAAAGCATCTACAGTAAGCCCAGGGAAATTCAGAGCCCAGTACTATGTAACATAACCCTTCTGCTCTAGAAATGTGTTGTCGATGCAGTGAGGATATGAGCCAGCCTGTGTCACCTTCCTTCAAGGCTGTGGTCCCTGGACCATTCTCATTTAGTAGTACAGGCAGAAAGGAGACCTGGCCCTCTGGTTAAGCTCCCAGACTTAAGTCTGGCTGGATTCTACTGTGACAGTCAAGTCTTCTGTTTTATCTGAAGACCAGAGTTTACAGAAGCCGTTTAAGCTGCTTACATGGCTGAAGTTCATCAAAAGCATTATCTTAATGCTTTGTCCCTCTCTAAAGCTTGTATGGGCAGTGGAATGACGGGAGGAACCACTGTTTTAAAGTTCTTGAGGTAAGCTTAGGAAGCTTTTAAACCTGTTGTAATAGAGTATTTTTTACAATTTAGGATTGATGTAAAGAACTGCAACCTCATACATTTTGGCCTATATACAAAATAGTCTAAAACTCCCAGTTATTCTTAGTAAGCACTTTGCTTTGTCTTCATTTGAAACCCATAGTACAGAGTTTCAAGGAGATCTGTCAGGGATCCTGTAGAGCTGTCTCCTCCCATTTATCAGTTTAAATGGTGCTAGAAAAAGTACTCCTGCTCATAATTCAGGTATTACTTCAATGTTTTAAAAGTCATTCTGGTGTTTCAATGAAAAACTTGCTGCAGGACCCTTCACAATACATCCAAACAGGAAAAGGGGAGCAGGGGGAGGAAGCTGAAGTGCTCATATCACTAGTGCTAGTAAGACTGCAGTGCTTGTTGTGCTGATCTTGAAGGTTTAAGGTCACTTTTCATCATGACAGAGCTTTAGAATAAATCACAGGCAGGTATGTTGTGTGAACTCACTTTGGGGAAAAGAATTATGTAAAAAAATGAAAACTTGCAAATTATTTCAGTTAAGGAGTAAACATATAATAATATATGCAATGCAGGAAAAGCTAATAACCTTCTTAAGGATAATCTCAATGTCATTTGTTTTGTTGGCCCCATATGGAGGGCATGGACTCATTCTAGCATTCCACATGCTTGGTTGTACTGCACCGGTTCCCTTGTTCCATTTGGAAATTATGTTTTTGTAGAAGAAGATTTTGGCAGTTGTCCATGCTCAGTTCAACTTCATGGCACATGCGGAATTGATTCAGAATTACTGTGTGTGACCAGGCCATTAATGCAGTACAATTGCCATTGGCTTGATAAGTTTGAGATACATAGAAAATCATGACACAAGTGTTGCATAAATGCTCACATGGAAATCCTGCGTGGAAAAATAGGTAAACAACACATGTGAGCCTCCTAAGGGTAAATGATAGTGCAATATGTATGAGATAGTGAAGAACAAGATCCGTTCAGATTGTAATAGTGGATAAGTGATTAGAATTAGGTTTTTAGATTCCCATTATATTACAAAAAGACAATTTTAATTGATTCTTATGAAGCACTGTATATTTTTTGTTAATTGTTTATATTAAATGCATAGTGATGTTAATCATCTGCTCAGCTGATTTCTTAATATCCTGAGGGATTTTTTGCTGTTCTTTAAATATTTGCTTAAACAGTAGTGCTAGAAACATGAAAACAAAAGGCATTTTATCTTCAACAGAAGCAGTGCAGTGATTTCAATTTTGCATGTTTCTTGTTCTTTCTCAGCAGTTGTTATTTTCATTAACACATTTTTTAATTTTAGATAAATTACTGCCAAATATGGCTAAATTCCACAGTTAGCAGTTGACTCCAGGGTAGTGGAGTTAAACAAACAAAAGAGACCCAAACCAAAAAACCCTTAAGTTAATAGTCAAGATTTTTTTCCATATGCATTGACCTTTTTGAAGGTTTTTATACTCTATTCTGCTGCCTGATTACTTAGTGATTCACTGAGTAGTTTCCTTGAAGGCTATTCTTTCTGGTAGCCATTGGCATGAAAATGCATCTGAGTGAGACCTCTTTGATCTTCAGAGAGCTTTGTAAGGATAGATTAAAAAGAAAGCTATCAGGCATTTTTTCCCAATGAAAATACTGCCTATGATTTCAAGTCAGATAGTGTTGGGGGGGTAGGGGTGGTGTTGGTTTTTTGTTTTTAGGGAATTGAGTAGTGATCATAGCTTTTTTTATTTTTTTTAAACAAAACCTGAAAATACATGAATGTGTATGGTGCCCTTTGGAAAGAAAACCCAAAAAACCAAACCAGCCCTCTATGGAACATTTTATGTTAGTTAAAATCCAGAGGGATGATGAATCTAGTACCCTCTGGACAAAATTATGTTTAAAAAGACCTACAAGGGACTTGATTCCAATAAAGTAATTTAAAAAGAATACGTCTCTAAGTAATCTGAGTTTAACTTTATATTGAGGTGCTGTGTTCAGGTAAATCAAAATTTGTTCTTGCAAGTTAAAAACAGTCTGCTATGCTTACAGACTATATTATAATCCAAAAATTTTAAATGATACATTAATTTGCAGCTGTGTGCCTCCAGTGCCTTTAATTTGAAAATGTGTTTACATTTTTTCTTTCTTTGAGACCACATGTTTGTATTGAAACTTCAAATAATCTGTGTTCCTGTTTTAGACCCCTGAGATCAGTCACTTCACATTCAGTAGTTGTGAATATCTGTTTGGGGGGTAGGAGGGGAAGGATTTGGAAAGTAACCTAACCATTTTTATAG
>NW_008824369.1:3849927-3887501 GCF_000699105.1 Pygoscelis adeliae
ATGCATTGTGATTTCCAGATATGATTGACTTAATAGTTATAATTTGCAAATAGGTATTTTTCATACCAAAATATCCCTAAATTTTATTACACCCTATGTGCTTTGGACATATTTACCCATTGTGGCAATGTAGCCATTACCAGTCAGATATCAGTAGTGCATTTCATTTGAGTGTTGGTACCTCTAGTTGTTCTGTTCTGAGACACTTGGTCTGTGGAAGCTGAAATGTCTATTTCCCCCCCCACCCCAGATTCTGTAGATGCCTTATTTATCACACTTTCTTCATTATTGCTTTTTACTTTAATTACGGATGAGATCACACTATCAGTCGCTACTCTGTCTCAGAAACATAAACGAATCCAACTTCTTCTTGACTATAAAGAGAGGCAGAATAATTTTTTTACGGTTTATGAAAAGGTTAAGACAGTATACAAAATCAGTTTGGGTACTTATAGACCACACCATTTGATCCAGTTCTTTTCTGAGTCCTAATGTATCAATTTGAGTTCCCTCATCTTCCAACAGAATGCCTTATTCGACTAGCTGTAGGCTGTTTTGGTTGGTGGTAAAACAGTCTCACATTCCAAAGGCTATTTTTTTGTAAAACCCGCTTTCCTCATCACCATGCATTTGCCAGTCTTCTCTGCATGGTGGCATGCACACTAAATGTGGATGCAATATTAGAGGAACAGTCTTAGTAGAGCTACAGAAGGAGATAAATATCACTCAGTCAAAGATATTAGGTTTTGTCTTCCTGCTTTTACACCATATCTATGGAGTTTTAAAATATTCTCCATTTGTTTTTCTGATGAAACCAATGTAATTTAATCAGTGAAATTCATCAACTCACTAATCTGTCCCTCTAAATCATTAATAACTCAAACAAAACACTGGTTTTGGTACTAACTTCAGGGGTGCACTGTTACTAACATTTTCCATTTTGAGGAACAGCTACTGAGATTCTGAAAAGGAAATAATTTTTATAATAGTCGTATTTTGCTTTCATTTCTCTGATTTTGTTATAATAGAACTGCAAGTTGGGGAAATCTGATGATTATTACTCACTAAAAGGAGTTTTTATTACTTCTAATGTAGTACAGGTTTTATTGTCCTTAGTGTTACTAGTTAGTTAACACAACTATTTTGATTTTTGTGTATAAGTGCTTATTAATTATTTTATCATGAGAAAAATGAGTGGGGTCCAAGTGCCCTATTAATTCATTTCAGCCTGAAAAATTTTCTTATAATTAGTTTGGCAAGAGGAATGAGTGAAATTAGCTACTAATGAGAAGATAAGTATAGTAATCTTTTCATGATATAAAACTGTGATTGTCAGTAGGTAGTAATAGGAAATGAGAGTATATTTCATGGGACCTTACTTCATTGTGTGAAATCATTAACATCATCTGATATCGTAAATCGGGTTATTTCACACCTGTATTTTTATCACTGACTGCTAACCCTCCAGCCACAGATACTGATAAGTTTTTGCTAATTAGAGAGTCATTAATGAAGTAAAGAATATGAGCAATCAATTATGGCTTGTTTTAGTAATCCAAACAAAAACTTAATTGCATAAATTTGTCTCGTACTTTCAAGTTTTGACAGTATATTTGTGAAACATGGCAAGAATGTCAACACTTTGTAAGTAGCACATGTGACCTATACAAGTTTTTCTCATGTTGAGTTGCAAATCGCTTGACTTGTGATATGCAATGATAGATTAATGGCTTGTTAAAATCCACTTTTTTCTGTAAACAAGAACTTCACATTTCCTGTTCTGGTTCGTTCTATTTGCATCATTTATATGGTGAGCTTTACGAGAAATAACTTGCATCTTTTTTTATTATATGGATTTACAAGTTAAAACAGTACTATGTCAACAAAGTTAAGCATGGTTTAGTGGGCATAGTGGTGTTGGGTCGACGGTTGGACTCTGATCTTAGAGGTCTTTTCCAACCTTAGTGATTCTATGATTCTATGATTTCCTCACACCATCCCCCCCTTCAAATTTGACTTTCTTGGTCTTATACATAAGAACTGCACGTCTTGTGTTTTCTTGCTCCTTTCCTGTCTAGGTCTCTATGGTAAAATAACGTTTCATGCTGATTGCCTCTTATTTACATTTCTTTAAATTTCCGCATGTTAAAAAATAATAATAATAAAAGTTACCATTCCAAAAAATGGAATTGCTATCAATTCTTTTTAGCTCTACTAGCTGTGCGGTGGTAACTTGGCTGAAACGTATCTTTCTGTACAAATAATGCTCCATTGTTTCTCCTACACAGGACTGTAGCTGTGTTTCTTCATGGAGTACTTCACTTCCGCTAAAGCTGCTCTTAACTAGTGAAGCGTACAACTGCTAATATTTAATACAGAGTAGGAGAATGATTGTCCATGGGTAGGACCATGTTCAGAATACAGTGAAGCTTTTTGGATGTAGGAGCAGCTATGAAATAGCTTTTAAGATGCTGCTTGTTGTAGGGTGTTTGGCAAGGCAGCGTATGTTATCAGCTGCAGGAGCTGTTTGAAGGAAAGAGTAGAATAGGGATTTGTAGCTAGAACAGGTTGCACAGTACAGTATTTCTATCCATATATTTTTTGTGTGCTGTCTAGCAATCGGATTCAGCCCACTGTTATGCCAAATAATAATGCCAGCCTCCTCAAATTAAAATAGCCTTTCTGATGAATAAACATGATATGAGAGAAGGTTGCTGTGAATATATTGCTGATATTAAGATGGATGAATTGTAATTGTACTCTTTCAATTTATCTTGGAGATAAAAATGAATAGCTTTTGTATCACTTTATAAATAAGTGTGACTGTGATGAGAGTACACTCAGGAATGCTAAGAATTGTAACTTTTTCCCATGCTCAGAAATTTGTGGATGTCTAGGTATACAGTCTCAAATACATATTAATAATTTTTCTAGTAAGTTCTTTCTCCCCTAATTTGGGTGCTTAAAAGGCTTGCAATAAGGGTGTAGGTGTATATGTGTGTGTGTATATATAAAAAATCTTTTGAGGTCATGACACACTAGTATTACTACTAACATCTGGAAGGGATTTATACAGCATGACAACACTGTACTGTAGTGGAATTATTAACCTTAGTTTTGTTATTAACTGATTAAGACACAAGGGAGGAAGATGTCCTTATCATTGCACAGTCATTTTTCAGAGGAGGATTTAGCACTAAATAGCTCAGGTATGAACAAGACAACTTGTTCTGAAGTGAATGCCCAGAGCTGTCATAGGACGTCGGTGGTGTCCTTGAGAAAGTGTCTTAGGCACCAGTCCTTCACTTAAAAAAATCTCTTTCCAAATAGTTCTGTACATTTTGTGTCTGCTAGGTATCGACACTGGAACCCCTCACGGAAGTTGGTTGATTTGGGGGTTAGTTAAAGAACTAGTAGATCTGTTTTCTGTGCAAAAAATTGTTGCACTTCTACGTTGTCATGAGTTTGAAGAAACAAATTCTGAAAATCAGTATCTACATATCTGATAGTATTTCATTAAGCATTCCATAGCTTGAGGATTTTGATTATTAAACAACAACGGTTTTTTGAAATAAAAGGTAGGGAAAATTCTAGAAAAGCAACTTCTTTTTTAATAAAGCCATATCAATTATTTACCTGGTAAGTATAAGCCGATGAAGATAAAGAAAGAGTTTTAAGCCACGAATACTTAAAATTAGACACTGATCTGTCTTTTAGCCAGAGATGCACAACAGAAGCTTTTGCAAAAGTAAAAAGTCACATAAAATGTTTTCTTACATGAATGTCCTTAGCGGGAAGCTTGAAAAACATTCTTCCATTAAAGCCAATTATATCCATTGGGTGTGAAGCAACAAAAGGTTAATATACTTGAAGACATAATTGCTGTATGGTTTTCTGTAAATGCTGTTATTTTTTTAATTGGATTGAAGGAATGATCAAGAATGATATATTATGCATTTCCTTCTTGTTTGTATTTTTTCTTCTAATATTTGGGTTTAGGCTCCAATTAGCTGTGAAATCTGCTTTCAGTGAAATTACCACAAGCATAGTGTGGCTTGTCAGTAGCTGCTTAATTCTATAGCTACTAGGCTGCCTTAGCTAGGCTTAGTAACTGAGATACTAAATGTCTCTTAAAGGGACTAGGAATAATTTAGGTTAATATTCCTCCTCATCAAATGCCAATTAGGGGAAAGAATAATGATTCTGTTTACGTCCCCCTATTCTGCCTTATCTTTCAGAGGACAGCTGTCTCTCTTGCTGAGGTGTTTATAGGTGTTTGTTACTTTCTTGTGTTATCACATCCCAATGTGAAAATAAATATTGTATTACTATTTTTCATAGTCTGTTTGCTTGCTTAGTTGGGTCTAAAGAAATTGTTCTAGGTTGTCCTGTTTTTTTTGCCATCTGGGAAGGACCTCTTGTAGATTCTGTTTTTAAGTCCTAATGTATTTGCTCCTAAACACCAACAAAGTTCACAAGTATTTATCCCTAGAGAAAATAAATGTCTCTATGCCATTAAGGGTCCCTATTGTATTTGTCAAGCTCCATACCCCAATTACAGGCTGACATCCCTTTCTCCCAGAAAGTAGACTACTCAGAAGAGCTGCTGCACTTAAAAACACATCCTATAAAAAAACCCCATAGGGATAGGGAGGTCTTCCAAAGCAGCTAGACTAAAACTTTTAACTGCCAGCCATTCAAGAAATATCATACTGTTGTCACCTGCAGATTGAGCCTAAACAAAGCAGTATGTAAAGCGAGGCTGGGCAGTATATCTTCCAATAATCCTCTGTTGAAGCTACAGAGCTGATTGATGGATAAATACCGCAAGGTATCAAAGACATCTTGTATGTTTAGTTTACCAAACACAAAGGGAAGGTAAGATAAGGATGTGCCTATGCTACAAATAGGATCTGACCAGCATCACAGCCTGTAAAGACTTTTTGGGTCCAATTTTAAAGTAACTAACTTAAGACAGCACTAGTTTAGCCATAAATAGCTATAGCAGCCCAATATTCTGCATAAGATAGCCACCAGAGTATTTCAGCAAGTTCTTTGGCAGATTTTCCAAATCACAGCAGTTTTGTGCTCCTGTGGATATGCTGTTATTGGTACCTAACCTTGCAAGTTTAAAGCTGTGGTCACATTCAGCACCGTAGTGCTAATATAACCTGTATTGCCAATGTCCTTTGGCAATTCAATTACAGCTTGTAAATCACCTCTTACACTGCAAAACTGAGAGACAGAGTATGAAGAAGTCCCTTCAGTAATGTGGGAAGCAGTCTCCTCCCCAGAGGAGGAGAGGTGTTCTGCTTCGACACTGAGTGCTGTGCTTTGCCCACCTTCAGACTGCCCGACTGAGATCAAGCTGCTTGCTTTGTCCCATAACCTTTCTAAAATTTCAAGATCCCATCAGTCTTTTAATGTGATTAAGTTACTGATTTATCATGCAGTGTTTCAGGATTATACCTGCTGAATGTAAGGGGATAAGGTTATTGACTCTAAAAAATACTCTTCTCTTTTTCATTTCTGTCTCCCCTGCATATCTTAAGTATCCCCAAGCTCTCCATTTAATAAAAGTTAAACTATCTTTTGTGTATGAACCTCATCTCTCCACCTGTGAATGAGTACTAAAGCATTTTTCTTTGTTCATGTATCACAGAAAATAATTTTTTTTTCTTAAATTCCTGCTTCACTTCTCAATCCTGTGGAGAGAACTATATTAGGAAAGCAACTCTGAAAAGAATAGCGGTTTCCCTCTGAAAAGCTTTTGGTGTTTAATACCTACTGAGGAGCTGAAATACTTTTAAGAATTTTTTTCCAAGCATAAACTGGAGTAAAGGTAAAACATATTTCTACCTTTTAGTTAGATGCTGTATCTTAATACTGACAATTTGTCTAGTACTTAATATCCTCTGACCATTATGTAGCCCTAGACTGCTACTTAAAACTCTTTCTTGAGAGGAGAAAAATTAACACTCTATTATATTATTATTCCTTTTTTTTTTTTTAACATTCAGAAATGGGAGAACAAAGAAAACAATGTGTTTTGTTCCGGGTCAATGGAACTAGTCGGTGGTAACTATATAGAAATAGAAAAATTGTGTCTTTATCCCGTCAATTGCATTGATGATTAATGGAAATATGAATAGAAATAATAAATTTTTAGGGAAATCAACTAAAATCAGTGGCCATAATTATAGGAACCAGAAGCTTCATTTGGTAATAAAAATCAGCATGAAATGTGTTTTTCATGTTTTCAGATCTTGACCACACTTAATGCATATAAGTGGCAAGCATGTCTCTTGTGCTTTCTGCACAAGACCTGTGCTGTGTGGAGCCCTCAGCACATTATCCACTTTGTTTAGATCTGAGTTTACATTTCAAAGCTCTGAAATCGAAGGAAAACTTTTCTACTGAATTTAGCAACAGAGCTGTATGTTCTGCTATAGTTTTCATAAATTCCTCCGAGTGACTTTTATGCTCTACATACTTCAGTGCTTTCCTATGATGTCTGCCTTTATTTAAAGGGAGATGTTAGTGAGGCATTCTCTGTTTTGTATCCTCAGTACTTAATTTGTTAATCTTCTTCTCTCCCTCTATCCTGCTCCCATGAAGACTCCTTAGACTCATCTGTTAATTTAATGGATGCGTGAAAGCTCTTCAGGAAGGTGTAAATTTAGAAGGCTGTATCAGTGGAAAGTCTTTTGTTCATTTAAAAGTGGTAATTTTAAATTTTTTAAATAGAAATACAGAGCACGGAACTTGAGAAGTTTGAAAGTGTATGTGTATGTATTATGACAATGCTTACTGTAAGCAATTTTATGCCTTCTGCTTTTATTTATGTACAGATATATCTCCACTAATTCTGTACACAAAACAAGTGTTCAGCAATAAGCAGTCAATATCTAAGATTTTCTTCAAATAGTCTGATGTCAGACTAAGGAACTGGGAGAAACATTATGGCAAGAAGTTCAGGCGTTCTATTATAAAACACCAGGGCTCTGGAATTCTATAGAAGGTCAGTGATAAAAGGCGTTGATTTTTTTACCTATTCATTGAGAAATTGACCACTTCATACCTCTTTTAATGCAGTATGAATAAAATGGTATAGACATATTAATGCATTAGAAGGCATTTTGTTGACTGCCAGAGAGCCTGAACAATTTCTGGTTTACTTGGACAACTTTTCTTAATTTCATCCAGATATTTGAAGCTTTGTTTGACATCAGTGGAATGAAAAATACTGCTGGTCTAATTCAGTAGCAGATTATTTAATAAAAAAAAGAATAGCTCTCTGAAGTTTAACAGAAGTGTTCTATAATTCTTCCTGACAAGTCAAAAAAGATGCATAGATCTCTTATCATTTTAGTAGGTAAAATGTAGATGATACATTCTAACTAATAAATGAAGATTTACTTGTCCAGGAAATCACAAATTGTCTTGTCAGTGCTTGTCCTGGTTTCAGCTGGGATAGAGTTAATTTTCTTTCTAGTAGCTGATACAGTGCTGTGTTTTGGATTTCTCATTCTCAACATATTCTCATTTGGATGTTTTCATTATTGCTGAGCAGTGCTGACACAGAGTCAAGGCCTTTTCTGCTTCTCACCCCATCCCACCAGCGAGTGCTGGAGGTGCACAAGAAGCTGGGAGGGGGCACGGCCAGGACAGCTGACCCCAGCTGACCACAGGGACACTCCATACCATGGGACGTCATGCTCAGTACATAAACTGGGGAAAGCTGGCTGGGGGGGCTGCTGCTCGGGGACTGGCTGGGCATCGGTCGGCATTGTGCATCACTTATTTTGTATGTTCTTTTATCATCATCATCATCATTATTATTATTATTAATTATTATTTTCCCTTCCTTTTCTGTCTTATTAAACTGTCTTTATCTCAACCCATGAGTTTCACCTTTTTTTGTTTTTCCGATTCTCTCCTCCATCCCACTGGGGGGGAGTGAGTGAACGGCTGTGTGGTGTTTAGCTGTGTGCCGGGTTAAACCACAACAGTGTTCTGCTGGGAGCTCAAAAATAGGTGCTCAGAACGTGTTTTCCTGAAGAACACGCTATTTTCATTACCAAGGAAGAAACCAGCTGAACATAGAATAAGATTTAAACAATAATTTAGACTTTGAGATTAGGACATACAATGAATAGCCTTTCCTAGCTCACACATTTCCTCTAAAAAGGAATGGTTTTCATGTCTTAAACTTTAACAGTCATGTTTTATTGTTTATTATGAATCTAATAAATTTGCAGTATCTGAAAATCTGAGAAATTTTGTATTGCAAACACATTCAATATTGAAGGTGCCTACTTTGCTATTAAAACCATATAGTTCAATAAATATATGGCAATTGGTAACACAAAACATTAGCTAAGCAGAGAAATACTTCTGTATTTTTTAAACAGTAATATTACACCCATATACTTATGAAGTTTAGCTCTAATTTTCTTCACATGTGGTGAGAACATTTATTAATGTCAGAGGATGTATAGTTCTAATTTTTTGTTTTCATTCTTTCATTGAAACAATGAAAAAAAGAACATGAATGGAAAAGAGCTTTATTGAGTTATTTACTGTATGTAAATTATGGGCTAAGTGTCCCATTCAAACAGTCTTTGAATATTTTAAAGTGTTTCTGTAGTAAATTATTTATTAGTACTCAGGCTATTAAACCACACAGAGCTACTTATTCTAAACATATCTTAAGGAAAAAACCCAGATACATTAGTTTCTTTTCAGTTGAGTCACATCAGTTCTGTTATTTTTAATTATAGTATTAAGGAAGCAAAGTAAGACTCTAAGTGAGGCCATCAGAAAAAAAAAAAAAGTAGCAGGTTTTATAGAATCATAGACTAGTTTGGGTTGGAAGGGACCTCTAAAGGTCATCTAGTCCACCCCCCCTGCCGTGGGCAGGGACAGCTTCAACTAGATCAGGTTGCTCAGAGCCCCGTCCAGCCTGACCTGGAATGTTTCCAGGGATGGGGCATCCACCACCTCTCTGGGCAACCTGGGCCAGTGTTTCACCACCCTCAGCGTAAAACACTTCTTCCTTATATCTAGTCTAAATCTACCCCCCTTTAGTTTAAAGCCATTCCCCCTTGTCCTGTCGCAACAGGCTCTGCTAAAAAGTTTGCCGCCATCTTTTTTAGAAGCCCCCTTGAAGTACTGATCGGCTGCAATAAGGTCTCCCCGGAGCCTTCTCTTCTCTAGGCTGAACAACCCCAACTCTCTCAGCCTTTCTTCACAGGAGAGGTGTTCCATCCCCCTGATCATTTTCCTGGCCCTCTTCTGGACCTGCTCCAACAGGTCCGTGTCTGTGTTATGCTGAGGGCTCCAGAGCTGGACGCAGTGCTGCAGGTGGGGTCTCACCAGAGCGGAGCAGAGGGGCAGAATCCCCTCCCTCGACCTGCTGGCCACGCTTCTTCTGATGCAGCCCAGGATACGATTGGCCTTCTGGGCTGCGAGCGCACATTGCTGGCTCATGTCCAGCTTTTCATCCACCAGTACCCCCAAGTCCTTCTCGGCAGGGCCGCTCTCCATCCCTTCATCCCCCAGCCTGTATTGATATTGGGGGTTGCCCCTACCCAGGGGCAGGACCTTGCACTTGGCCTTGTTAAACCTCATGAGGTTCACACGGGCCCTGTAATTTGGTGTATGTATAACAAAACTGGCATTTAAACACCAAAGAAAACATCTGGGTATTTTCAAATCTTGCTTGAAGACTGTTTTAGTACTTGGGTTTAGAAGTTTTTAACATTCTCTTAATTTTTTTTCCTCATAGTGATACAGTGTATGTATCACCATCTATACAGTAGCACCTATGATAAAAGTAACGTAGCTTGGTAATCATTGCTCTTCTAGAGTGAGTTTCTGGAGCAGCAGGAGAGATTATTTTACAAGTGGCTGTACAATACCGGTTATGATATAGCAGGAACTTGCAATTTCTGTCCCCTTCAAAGAGATAACATTTATTTATGGTAATAACTTTACTGATAGCTGGTACACAGTATGGTGTGCATTAAAATTATACTGTCTGTGAGAAATTACATCAAAATGTTGTTTGAAAATACAAGGGAAGAAAATACCTCCCCACGGGAGAAAATTGTTAGAAATTTCTTTTGACTAAAGGGGTAATACAGCAGTTTTATTTCTTGTATCTTTCCACAAAGGTGGTAAAAGATAATTTGACAAATGCTGACAAATGTGGTAACCTCATCTAATTCCTTCACTGCACATCTTAATCCCTGATGCACTCTCCTCAAGTAGATGGCCTGTGAGTATGGGGAGTTTTAGATGTGATGCCTTTGCAGCAGTTTCCCACTGACAGATGCAGTGACCTTATCATACAGACAGCTCTATCCAGTGTGACAGGCTAGCCATCTGGCTTGTATTGATCATAATTGATTTAAAGAAAGTGATCCTCCAAAGCTTGGTGCTGTTAAACCCCACAGCTAAATAGACGTTTTATTTGGAGACTTTAAGCTTTAGGGTGTTTTTTCTCTCATTTCAGTCTGATTTGTAAAACATAACCTGAAGATGTGTCTTCTGGTGGTAAAATGCTATTGTCTTTCCAAAACATAGCCTTAAATATCTAAGGTAACTCAAATTCCAGAAAGATAAGAACAGACCTGGAGTTCACCGTGGTTGAGATAGCAAATAACTGTTCACTGGTCCTGAAGAGCGACAGGATCTTTTCAACAATTTTCTAAATCAAAGATAAATATTTTATCCAGTTCTCCTAATGTCACTATTTTTATGCAAATATTGTATGTATATAGATACTTCTATGTACGATCTAACAATATCTTGTAATGTTTCAGTAGCTGTAACTAACAGGCACAAATTGGCTGTATATTCCTGTATATTTCTTATTTATTTTTCAAACCAGAAGTAAATAAATGTTTTTTTTTAGTTGTAATGTTCTTTACATTTACAGTATATTTGACATTCAAACTTGATAATTTATTTCATCTTTTACATTTGTAATTTAAATATGTTTAAAAATGACTTACATATTTCAGCTGTCCCAACATTTGTTACATTTATAACTTTAACAATTCATTAAAAAGGTATTGCTTTTAATAAAGTATAAATCCTACACTAGAAATTCTGCAGCGCATGTAGTAGAGAGACAGTCATGGAGAGATCCTGTAATGCTGGATATATAAATTCTCTCTGTCCTGAAATACACCTAAGCAGTAAATAAGAATCGCTTCACTGAGAACTAAAAATCTGCTGTCTCCCGGGGCTGCTACTCTCGTACAGCGATGCTAAGCCAGAGGTTTGCCAAAGAAACTGAAGAATGTGGTATCTCGCTGAAGTAGCCGAGCAGCCAGCGTAGTTCAAGAACTGAGTGGGCATGGGGGCTGAACTGTGTTTTCATTCCTAAGGATGATTTCTTCAAATTCACCAGGAGGACGGTTCTAAGGAAACTTGCATTTTTTGCTCTTTGTACCTCTTCTGAGGATGAAGTGGTTTAACAACCAGGGGTGTCAATTCAGCACTTTTCAGAAATTCCAGAGGGAAGATTTTCAGAATCACATAGGGAAGACCCAACTCTCCTTCTTATCTTTTGAAAATCTGTGAGAACTGGAGAGGAACTTGAGGTATGTGATACTGTGACATGTGACAGAACTGTTGAAAGGGAGGATTTTTGTCTCAAACATTTTAAAGCAGAATAACTTAATACTATGTGTCATTTGTCTTAATAGTGTTTTATGAGTGGTCTCAGTGGAAAGAAGGCAGCACATAAACTGTTACATAATGTAAGTATATATGTGATGAATTATATCTTTTAAAGGAGTCGTTAGTCAACTATGTAGAGGGAACAGTTCAGGTTGGATGAGGAATGGATGGCTCCAGGATGAATGCAAACAGAAATGAAATAAGCATTGATGGCCCCCTAGATTCAAGAAGAATCTAGAGCCATAGGGTCCACTGAGAAAACTTCCAGTTCGTACGATCCTTTGCAGATCAAGTCTGTTTTGGAAGGGAGGGAGTTTGGGGAGTATCACAATGAAGTATCCTGGATGCCTAGCTTGAGGTAAAGCCATTACGGAGTTACTCTGAATGCTTGACTTGGTTGAATGACTAGGGCACATATTGAGAATTTTAAGTGAAAGTAATTAAGCAAGTTTTAATTGTACATTATTAGGCTGTGGATGAATCAGGATGAAGGTGACACTTACAAAGCACCCTCTAATCTGAAGGTGATGAATCTGAGTATAGCAGTGCTTGCAGACAACCTTGAGACTTGTGTCCTGAGCTTCAGATAAACCCTGAAGTGTTAGAGACACCAAATATTAATTCACCAGGACACCACCCTCTTACAAAGATCTCCCCACCCCATGGATTATTTAATGGGTATCAATTTCTGGGGTTTAAGTTTTCAGTCTCATCCAAAAAATGATGACACAGTCCTTTCATTGCTGCTTAGTGTGTTCCTTGGGAAACAGTTACCTGGGAGACCTCGAGAAACATTGTTTATCTTAACCAGTATGAAAACAGCATGGATAGTCCTAAAGGACTTCACTTTGAGAGCTGTCTCAAGGTTTCTCAGAAGTGTAGGCAAAATATGCTTGTGCAAAAAGAGCAGCTCTTTGTAAGAGTAAGGTGGGTAGTAGGAGGTAGGTGATCTTAGAGGAGTTTTAGAGTGGGTGTGAGGAGTCAGGTGGGATATTAAGATGCTGTCAAAAGAAAGAAGAAACATGGGAAATAAAGAGTCAGGTTATGGAAACAGTGGGAACAGAGTATTGTGCTGCAGATGCTTATTAGTGTTCAGGAAAGTATGTATTGCTGCACAGCTGATTGCTGTCTCTTGCATAGGCAAGTGGTCAAGGTATCACATACCGAAAATATTTTACTTTCCCCCAAGCAGCCAGCTGCTAAATGTCAGTTACCTATTTTGCCTAGGTCAAAAGCCACCTCTAATCATAATCCTATTGTACTATATTATAGTTTTGCCAAAAAAAAGGTGCAAGGGTCTTGGTGGTATCAATGTGTTTTCACAAGAAAATGTGTAGACATCTGAAATTTTTGAAGGGAGATAACTGAAATTTGCATACTGTAGTGTCAATAGGGATGGTATCAAAGGGGATGATATCAGAACAAATGCAGAGTAAAACTTGCAAATAAAATATAAAAAAACTGCAAAACAGAATGAACTAGTATTCATTTGTGAGATGGTTTGGATGGCTAGAAGAAAAGCATTTATGTAACTTCAGTGAGAAAGGTTTTAAGAAGAAAGGAGATTATTTCAAGCATGAAAGGCACAGAATTAATGATGATACAAAAGCAGACAGGATACCAGACTCCTTTGAAAGTCTGTTAATTGTTTAGTTTTTCTTTTTCCTTTTTTTTGGGGAAATGAAGAAGCAAGACCTGAGGAAAATGAAGCTCCGGGTAAAGAGAAATGAGAGTAAGTTAAGATGTCCACTTTCTGAGGAAGGTTATATATGCCTCCTTGTGGAAATTACTGACATTACTCATTTGTCTAAATAAGAGTTAATGAGCATGTAGGAAGGCACTCTTATTGTCCTCAGTGTCTGATAATTGCCTGTACTCAAGGTTCTCTAGTTCTGCAAAGCTTGGAACTAATACCCCCAAGCTGTGTCACTTTGTTTTGATTGTGCTGTATCATCAGATTAACCATTAAATTGGCTATTGAATAAAGAGTAGAAAAATATCTTCTTGAAATTCTTTTGCAGAAGATCATTCTTAGTCATAGTGATTGGATAATTTAAACTAATATGAAATTCACATGGGTTATCCAATGGTAGCATTAAGTAAAAAAACATCAAAGTATTCCAATTTGCCTAAGAGGAAGAGGGTGGAGATTTCTCTAGACTGGTTTAAAGTGTTTGTGTTATGCAGGTTTTTAATGTACAGATGATATAGAACGAAAAGTTCAGGGAAAGATGCATCTCTCGCTGAAATAGGCCATACAGTCACCAAAAGTAGAGGTAAGAGTTTTACTCTTCTCTGAAGTGAGATGCTTGCTTACTTGAAACATGCAAGGATAAAGGCATCAAAGTATCCTGAAGATCTTACAGAATCAAAGTTTGGAAAATATAGCTCTGGGAAGACGGTATATTTCAGTTACTGTTGATCCAACTAATGTTTGCCTTGTAAATTGAATGTTTTCATATTGATTGGAATTACTTCCTGGAGAAGTTTGTATTAGGTATTTAAAGTATCATCAAGTTTTAATCAATATAATAATATAGATCAAAGCAAGCTTTGCTTGTTTGAAAATTAATATTGCCGTTTGCGCTTGCTTTTACCTAAATCTGTAACAACCTCAGAGAAACTACAGTAATTTGTATCACTGAATCACCTCGATTCTAAGCAATAACCTGAAATCCCACAACAGTTTGTAGGATTCTCCAAAATAGGGCTATACCAGACAGTTCAAGAGCAATTCTATTTAATTGCCTGACTCTGGCTGAATTTCAAACAGAAACTGACTCTGTATAAGTGTTGCAGGCTTGATGTAACAGGTGGGTCTTGCCATCCTGCTGATCTGATTATTTGTGGAAAGCTACTGCACAATTGTTTTGAAGTAGAAAATTAGCAGTAAAGAAGCCCATTCCTGTCAGCCTTCCCACTCTTCAATTTTGGTTCCCAGGATTTTGAATTCTGTAATCAACTTTTTCTCCCAGATACAATATTGCTACTTATCTTAAAAATGATTGGCTTTCACTTCTCAGACTGAACGTCCTGTGAAGTATTTTAAAACTTGTAAAAGTGAAAATTATTAGCTGAAAGCTAATGCTTTTTTAGATCACATCATTTTAAAATGGCTTCTAGAAACTTCAAATGTGTACTATTCTAAATGCTATGCATTTTGTTTTTGAAAAGACACTGTGGTTTACAGTTTATTTTTAGAGATAAATAAGTATTGATAACATTTAATGAAGATTACACTGACTCACTAAATGTGCATTTACTTTGATAACGGTTGGTTAAGTATTTTTGGAAAGCTGGGGCATGTCTGACTTCCTTCAAAAACATTGAGATCACTATGTATTGTGATCACTATTTTGGGATCACTAACTCACCCTATTTTAAAATAAGTTCCTTAACTGCACAAGAAAAGATCTCATCACAGCTGTTTTTTTCTTTAGTCTTACTATCTTTCAGTTGCTCATTATCTTGTACAGCTGAGTTTTATGAAATTTTTGAGTAATGACTAATATAAAGTCTCTTCAAAACTAGTAAGTTCTTGGCACTGTGTTGTTTTTAAGACTATCAGGTTTGTTGGAGAATATATACTGACCAGAAATTTAAAGTTTTAGGCATGGAGTTTGTTTGTTTGTTCTTTTTAATATAAACTTTTATGTATGAAATACAGAGTGCATAAAGATACATTATTCAAAAAAACCCACACATGGCCTGTACTGTGTTTTCCTGCAATTCCAATACTGCTAGCCATGTTGAGTGCATTGTTTTAGATGTTGATGGCATTGTTTCACCTTCCATGTTGGATTTCTGGTAATTAAAATTACATAGCATTGTTGGGAAGCTCACTGCAATCTTGTCTTCACTTGCAAATGATGAATGCACACGAACTAAAAATATTTAAATGATGCGTAATTGCTAGGTTCTTGACTCAACAATTTAGTTAGCTCTAGGGAGAGGGAATGAAAAAGGAAAACTGTTCATTAGGGCTTAGGGATTCAGCCTGGTGTATTAGAAGGAATTGGATTATTTGGTTTACAGTGTTCTTAACAGATTCAATTTCAGCCAGAGATAATTGAAGTGTCGTCAAAGCTGTGTGCATCACTAAAACATACAGAAAGACAAACTCCCATGGGTTCGGTAAAACAATATAGAACAATGTGGAGTAGCTTTTCAGAGATTTAACTGCCATTACGTTGAGCCCGCTTTTAAAGTATATTACAGCAAACTTAGATGAATGCCTTCCTGTGTAGTTTGCAGAGAATGAATATGTTTGGATTGTTTTCTTTCATTTTTGAAGGAATCCGTTTAACAAATTATTATTAAATCTAATGCCAAAACTTGTGACTTTATAGCAAAAATTCATCCATGTTTCTGATCAGTATATTTCTAAAATTCTCCCAATTTCCTTGTTAACATTCCCTATAAAGGCAGATTTGGATTTTAAAACTATTTTTTTAACACAATGAATGATGCCATATGTAAAAATGTAGTTTAGTTACTGTTTATTGCTAGGTCAAAATATATGATTATTGAGACAGACCTGTTAGCGAACCCTTCAGTCCACTACCTTTGCACAGGGGATTGTCTCTGATTTCTGCCGATTTACTGCCCCAATCTCTGCTGTAAATACATTACTGCACTGGCTTGTGTACTTTGGGGGTTGTTCTTGTCAGCCAGCCAGATTCTAATGCGGTGTCATAACCGATCAACTCCTTTCATGCCATAGTACAAAATGGACTTAATCATATTTTCTTATGTTTATATTCTGGACAACGTTGGAAGAGGACTATCTAGGCTAACTTGTACCAAAAAAAACAGGAATGGAAATTCCATGAGATCAAGGTGGAGTTAGGGTACAGCAAAGAGTTGACATTTCATGACCATTTATAAGGGTTTTACTGATGCCAAGATACTGATGATCAAGGCCCAGCTGATATGAGTGCAGAAAAAAATTGCTTGTCATGACCTGTTCATGCAGAAATCACAAGAATTTTGGGAGAGATGCAGGCAGAAGAAGGTGCGATATAAGTGAAACAGAAATACTAAAATGTTTAAATAAGCTTTCTAAGAGTCATCTGCTCATTTAGATGCTTGCTTAGTCCATGAGTTTCTTTCTAGCTAGTTGTCTATATATATTGCAAATGTTGGGGTTAATGGTGGATTTTCCCCCCATATTTTATTGGATTTTGGATTTCACATTCTATTGGGTTTGTCTAAAACAAATATAATACAAGTAGTTCTTGTGAAAGTAACTTCAGGTTTTCTAGTCCTTTGAATTCACTTCAGAACATAAATACTTGTGAATTCTAAGCTTTTTTTACTTTTTTTTTTTTTTTTAAATCTAACAGATACCCACTGTCTTTATGTATAATGGACATCAACAGGGTTTTGGTAAAACATTGATTTTTATTGTTCTTAGCTCTGAATGTGAGCTATTAATTTATATATAAACTAGAAAAATATTTTACATTTTATAGTGATGCCTACTAATTTTTTTAACAAAATGTTTTATCTTCCATAGAATTGAAGTACTTCATAGAATCATAGAATCATTAAGGTTGGAAAAGACCCCTAAGATCATCGAGTCCAACCGTCGACCCAACACCACCATGCCCACTAAACCACGTCCCTAAGCACCACATCTACACGTCTTGTAAATACCTCCAGGGATGGGGACTCAACCACTTCCCTGGGCAGCCTGTGCCAATGTTTAACCACTCTTTCAGTAAAGAAATTTTTCCTCACGTCCGATCTAAACCTCCCCTGGCGCAACTTGAGGCCATTTCCTCTCGTCCTATCAAATACTATCAAATACTTAATGTATTTTATGCATAAAAGATATACGGAAAAGCTTTTTTATATCAACACAGAAAACCATGCACTAGGGCCACTTGATAACCATTTTAAAGAAGGTTTTCATAATGAAATAGATTATTGCTTTTAGAAGGCTCCTTAAAGTCTGTTCATCTAGATAGGGAAGGCCAGGAAGGAGAAGCTATTGTAAGTGTTAAACACAGCACTGGCACAAAAGAAACGCAGTGTATAATATCACGGTATATATTACATCTGTAAGTAGAAAAACTTGACGTGTTGGTTTAAGTTATTTTACCTTTATCGTCTTTTTTTAAATTATTGAAGTAGGCAAGGTTATTATTGCAGAAGCTATACTGATTTAAATGATCATAGTTAATTCTGTATGAGCTTGACATGGTAAAGGCAATAAGAAATGGATTCACAAGATAAAACTTGGTGCTTTGTGCTGTTTTCAATTCACTGATTTCAAAGCACTTCACCAGGATTAATATTCTAAGCCTCCACACAATTCCCAGGAGGAAGTTAAGCATTATTCACATTTTAGAGATGGGTAAATGAAATCCAGAGAGGTTATAACCTTGTCCTGGTTTCGGCTGGGATAGAGTTCATTTTCTTCCTAGTAGCTGGTACAGTGCTGTGTTTTGGATTTAGGATGAGAATAATGTTGATAACACACCGATGTTTTAGTTGTTGCTGAGCAGTGCTTACACTAGTCAAGGACTTTTCAGCTTCCCATGCTCTACCGACTGAGAAGGCTGGAGGTGCACAAGAAGCTGGGAGGGGGCACAGCCAGGACAGCTGACCCCAACTGGCCAAAGGGACATTCCATACCATGGGGCATCATGCTCAGTACATAAACTGGGGGAAAGCTGGCCGGGGGGGCCGCTGCTCGGGGACTGGCTGGGCATCGGTTGGTGGGTGGTGAGCGGTTGCACTGTGCATCACTTGCTTTGTATGCTATTATTATTACATCATCATAATCATTATTATTATTATTTCAATTATTAAATTGTTTTTATCTCAACCCACGAGTTTTTCTCACTTTTACTCTTCTGATTCTCTCCCCCATCCCACCGGGGAGGGGGGAGTGAGCAAGCGGCTGGGTGGTGCTCAGTTGCTGACTGAGGTTAAACCACGACAAACCTGTACAAAGTTGCACAGAGGCACTAGGCCTCTGGAGAATGAGGGAACAGTCACAGAAACTTTTACATCTTGTTACCTGCTGTTACGATGTGAGTAAAAGATCACCTGGTAGATACAACAAACCCCTCTGAGACTCCATAGTTTAAGTCACTTTTAACCCATTTAATGGATTTGTAAGTAAGAAGCAGCAGTTATTTCATGCAGGTCTTTAATTCCTAGTGAGTTATGTCGTGTCTGACCTTCAGTAAAGTTGTTTTCTATGTGGCAGCATGCTCATATTATTGAATCATATCTACAAAGAGTGCAAATGCTGGAGTATCCTGGTTCATTGGCGCTCAGGTGAAATGTCATTTCTTCTGGCGCTTTGCTCTGTAAGGAGCAGTGAGCTAGGAGATCAAAAAGCCCCTTTCTAACTCTTCCTATTACACTTGGTATATCTCAAATTTTTAATTCACTATGGGGACAAAAAGACTAAAACAATGGAGAAACTAGGATGATTTCTGTCTCTTTGTTGTAGGACGCAAAATAAGTACGATCGTCTGTACCCCCAACTGGTAAATACAGTGGCTGGCATAATCAAACTGTAGAGTTTGGCAAGAGGGTTTTGAGTGGCTGTTGCTTATCTGCTTGACATAAATCACCTATTTTCCTGAATGTATTGGCTTGCTGCGTGCTGACTATGTAGTTTTCTGGCTGTTGTGCAACAAATCTATTTGTTTATATATGCGTTCCCTGAATGCAGGCACTTCGAGATTATGTATTGATATCATACTGTGGTATTCAGATAGGTACACTGTAACTATGTTCTTTGTGGTATGTGTTTGAAAAATTAAAATTCAGTTATGCATGCAAATGCATAATATTATTAATGAACATACTTTTATTACAATTAGTGATGCTCTTCAGACTCATTGATTCATCTGCTAGGGAGATCAAATTACTGTAGCATTATAGGTTTTCCTAGTCTGTAGCAAAACCAAATAAATGGGATAGAAGCCTGAGGTATTTTGGACAAGGTAGGATCATGCTTGGAGAAATGAAAAAAAGAAATGACCTTTGAAAGTACTTATATGGAGGAATTAATGTTTTCTTAATATCTCCTCATTTGTAATTCTTGTTACAGGCTCGTTATTCATCAGAAATGTTTTGATGCTCTGTGGTATTGCTTTCAAAGCTGAAATACACAGAAGTAGCTGAAATCAAATAATAATAATAACAACAAAAAACCACTTTGCTCTAGCAAAGTGAACCTTTTGCAAATGACATAATACTGCCTTGGTTACCTTTGTGTTTCAGGATGGATAGTATGTTATTTTCATAGCTGGAAAGAACAAAAATACCTGCATTAGAACACTTTCCTTGAATATCCATAAGGATTCTTTTTGTACAATATCTTTTTATTGATAATTCTGTCTTCAGTTACAATGAAGTGATCACTGAAGATTCAGTTTAGCAAAGTACTTAGTACTTCCTTAAGTTAAAACATACGAGCTGTCCAACTGACTGTAAAAGAATTATTTATTGTGCTTTTCAAACTATTGCCTAATTGGCAAAAAAAGAAGGTATGATATTGGGTGAGAAATCAGCTCTTAACTCTTACAGAGCTTCAAGGAGTACAACTGATGCTTATGTAATTACAGTGCCACCTTGAATAGGAACTCCTTGAAGGGAAGTGTTTTGCTAATGTCAGAGTGCATGAGCGTGGTGATTGTCAGGCGGAGGCAGAAAGGTGGTAGGCTACCCTTGAGGGATGATGATCCTACTTCAGTGGACAAAATTACAAATCTTTCGGATGGCAGAACATTCTCTCGCTCAATGTAATTCATATAAAGGGCATTCTAATGAGAAGAAAAACATGTCAAGTGAAGTATGCAAAGTCTTGAGCAGTGATTACTGACTCTTGCAGTTTTCTGGCTGATGATATCCAGGTTTATAAAACTATGTATTTGATCAATAGCCACTGACAGCTGTTAAACTCTAATGTGTCAGTAGCAGCAAATAATTGCCGAGGGTACGCTAACAGCGGATAGTAGCCATTTCTTGCTTTTGGAGGTCGCCGTTTCTGAACTGACATTCAGACATGTGTGTTACCCCAGCTCCAGCGCTATATCCGAGTTCAGCTGGAGCTTCTTGTAAGTACTTCTACAGGGAGGAATCAAGGCGTGAAGCTTACGCTCAGCTGGCGTGTTATCAGGTGCCTATTACTTTTGTGTACAAACTGATGAAATCACATACCCTGCACGTGGTAGCACTACTGTGTTGAGCACCCTGATTAATGAACTGAGGGAGAAGAAGGTAAAATTTTCAGCTGCCATGTAGAAATTTATTGTGACTGGTTCTTGTGTTTGTCTTGAGCCAGTATTTTATTGTGTGGTTACATTCATTATGAGTATAGCTTTTTGCATATATTTTGGTTGCATATTTTCATAATGACACATAAGCCTCTGTTCAGTTAACTCTTGCTTTTCAATTAGTGATTATTGATATTTTTTGAGAGGTAGGATTAAAATATATTTGCCTTCATTCGCAAGGTCAGTGATTCATGTTGAAAGCTGGCCTTTTACACTAGTGCTTCAACTGTACTTTTTTTGGTGCTAACTTATTATGACTAGTCACTACTAACTTGGGTATTGCAATCAGCCTGATTTTTAGGTTGTCTGAATTGGAAGCAAAATGTTATATGTCACAAAATATGAAGTTTTTAAATGAGCTGACCAGTCTAGTGGCAGGGACAGGGGGTGAGTGATATCCATCCGTTATAACTGAGCAGCAGTATTCCAGAAGCATTGCTTCAAAACTCGTAATACCCTTTTTAAAATACGGGCTCTGATAGAATACGATTTACTTCAGTCATGATGTGGTAAATTTATCCTTGGGGATATCAGGAAGGAGGAGTTCCATCAACAAGTGTCTGCCTTTCTGGCAAGATCTGATTAGTTGTGAAATTACAAGTAGCATTTTAGACATGGTTACAGTAAAGGTTACAGGCACTCTTTGGATCTGAAATTTCATTTTAGAGCAAACGGTCCCTAAGGGCTGGTTTAATTTATTTAATTACATTGTACAAGACTTGGGTAATAGTTTTAGATCAAAGTATAAAAACCAACTTCCAGGCAAATTTGTAATATAATTCAAAGTGGTAAATTGCTAAACACTTCAACAGTTTTGCTTCAATGATACAAGGATATGGATTGCAATGATATAGTACAAATGTAAGCCTTATATTAAAATCATAAATAATAAACTAGGAAAAGTAACTTGTTTAATTGTAATGGCAGCATATCTTCCTTGAAAAGATTGTTCTACAAAACTGAATTAAATTGACCTACGAAGCCCCCAGGCCTTTTTAAGCATTTCTTACCCCCCTTGGTAGCTTGGATGGGGAAGATGGGCTTTAAATCTAGAATTTTCATAGAAGAATTCTATTTCAAATGGTTCCCTGCTTGTAGTGCAGAAAGAATTATTTCATTAGTTCTAGGTCTTCCCATATTAGGTGTGTCATGGTGATGGGTGAAACTTTCTTACGCTTTCAGGTTCCCCTCATTACATACCTTGAGTGATAATTCTTTTCACTCTTCCTACTTTCAACTGAAACTTCGGTATCCATTTTCCTAGACATGATGTTTTGCATGTTTTTTCCTAGCTATTTTACTACCACATGCCCAATTGTATTGGGCATCTGCAAGCTGTTCACTTTTAGGTCGGTGATTAACAACATGATGAAAATTACTCAAAACCAGCATCATCAAAGCAAAGCATTAATTATCATTTTTCTAAAGGTACAAAGTGCATACGGCAAGAACCAGAAAGCATAAAAAAACCATTACAGGTCCAGATCTTTCTTACACCATAACCTTTCTTTGCCAACTCTTTTGATTACTGTTAAGCAAACTATTTTCAACTCTCTTGCTAGAAGTAGTAAACCACTTTGTTTGGGCAAGCCATTCTCTGTGTGTTTCCTTCCTAATCAGTCAACTTTGACTGTCACTCACAGTGTCATGTCTGCTTACTAATACAACTTCAAGGCCAAGGCTCCACTAATGGTAGTCGTTTCTAAAACTTGACAAAGGAGATGTATTATGAGGGTGGAGGCTGGTGATAAATCTGAACTGTTGTATCTGGTGTTTGCAAGTCTGACTTTTATCTGAGTTACTGTTTTACAGTTCTTACAGTAAATCTTTTGATCCACAAGTATATGCTACATCCATCAGAAGTTTTTCCAATTCATTACGCATGGTCTTATAGCTCCTTTTTATAATTTTTAAAAAATAGACCAGCAATTTCATTGCAGCCTTCCTTTAAATAAAGGCGCTAGGACACTTTGCCATCAGTGTTCTTAAGATCAATATCCCTCTGAAATATAGTGCACTTTCCTTTGTTTCATATTTAAAGGACAGTTCTGATCGTTTCTGTATTGATGTGCTACTTTTTCATGGTTTTCCATCCTGCTTATTTAATCTATGTGGAAATACAGCAGTGTTAGTTTGACTCATCTAAGAGCCGTCTTCCTAATGATATCTCCCACTTCAAATTATTCCACCTAAATAAACTATAAGTACATTGAATTTTAATATTCAGATTCTTGTTCTTGGAACAAAAAGAAGCAGCATACGCAAAAATTACATCAGATACTGATAGTTTTTCTAGACTAAACTTTATGATCAATTTCATGAAAAAGGTTAAAAATGAAAGGAAGGAGTTGAAAATTGAGGAATATTGCCAAACTTAGTTTTCTCCATGGTAGCTGTCAATGCAATGCTAAAATTTTTCATATGGATATATTAATTATTACAGCAGAAATAGTAGTAACTATAGAGCTATGGTAGAACCTCGTTATGCTAAAACACAGACATGTCTTTTCTGTTGAAGGACAGAGTGAAAGACTAAAGTGGTACTATCTGCTCCCTGGCTTCTGAGCTTATCAGACAGTCTTCAAATTATCTTTTAGTTCTTTTGGCCATTTAAAAGTAAAACCATTCCCAATTAATACAAAAAGTTGTTTTGTTGATTCTCTACGTTCACTGGATCAAATGGTGTTCGCTATGCTTCTTGCACAAGCCAAACAGCTGCCTTCTGTTTAAATTTTGAGGTATCATGGCAGATGATAAAATGTACTGCAGTTTCCAGGTTTATAAAATTTTTGAAATGTCATGCTAAACCTGGCATGGAGAGTCTTTTTGTTGCTCACAGACACAAGAGTTTAAATCTGCAGATGGCTTATCAATTTTCAAATATCTATATTTTAATAATTCTCTTAAATTGATTATTCTTGCAATGTGCTGTTTAACATAAAAGATTTAGTCAATGATCAGTATTATTATTTATGCTAAAGTCCCTTTTCATTGTAAAAGAAGCATTAACCAGTGGTTAAATGGTCTGTTCTGTAATATATATCATTTCCAAATGGATGTGAAAAACAACATATGTTTTTTTGCTTGTTTGGTTTTTTGGTGCTTATTAAGTTTTTCTTTTTTTTTTTTTTTTCCGAGGGGGTAGGGGTGGGAAACCCTGACTGTATTTTTTTACATTCACCACACAAGGCTTTGTGTTCTTTTTTTCTTTCTATCATTTGAACTCTAATGTTTTGAAGGACCTTTTCTTACTAGCCCTCTCCATCCTGCTGTTTAACCTTTCTGGCCCTTTTAATAAGCTTCCTTATTCTAGGCAGTTTCCCCTTCTGAAACTAAGGAATACTGTATTAGATTTTCTCATTATTTTGATAATAGTTAAACTTCTGAAATCTTGTGTTAAAGTAGATGTTTTTATGGAAGCAACAAAATCCAAACTGTGAAAATAATTCCGTGCTACTATATTAAACCATTAAATCATCAATATCACTTGTGAAGTATTACAGACTATGTTTAAATGTTTTTGGCAGAAAGTTGATTATTTTGAGGATAAAAGTTTTCATAGTAGCTAATTTGAAAGAGCTGTTAAAGTTGATAGTTCAGTTAATAAAATTTAGTTAAATAATTGGGTTTGTTTAAGAATAACCTAGAGACAGGAAAATAATTTGATTAGCATTTGTCTAAGGTAGAAACTTCAATTTCAATTTTCCCTAAGTTCCTGCAAATTGGTAGTGTAGAGGACCCAAATTACTGCTTCCATTAAATACAATCTCAGGGATTATCTTTTGTGGTTGATTTAGTGGCTTGCCAGACAGGGTATTGATACTAGCTGGCCCAACAGCAAGTAGGAACCTCCTGCTGCATCTCATGATTACTGTAGCCTGATAAAGTGTCCATGGGAGGGATTGAGGGTTGAGACAGAGCAAACTGTAGATTTGATGAAGAATGAAGGTGTAGGGATGTGGAGGGGACCTGGTGTATGTGTGGGACTGGACTAATGGTACTTAGGGAGTCATGAATGAAGGCGAAGACTTTGGGGTTATTGGAATTCAAAAATGGGGGGATTTCATAGACATAAGCATGTCCATAGATAATTGGACTTTATTAATTCCCTGGCTGACAGAACAATGTCCTTGCTTTACAATACTTTTCAGTGTTGTACTTGAGATACTGGAAGATGTGTTTGTCACTGTGTTGTTTTGCTCTCTTTAATTTATATCAGGATTTTTTGCTTGCTCTAATGAATGTACTCCAGCTGTTGGATTCCATATGGGAAATGAAGCCAGCATAGCTCTTCCTGACAACTTGTGCCTGTGCTGTGAAAGCTGAGAATGAATCAGCATGAGAGATCTTGGAATGATAGTCTAACATAAAACAGATGACTGTCATCTATTATTTGGGTGGCAAGGAAAGATAAGAGGGAGGAAAGTTTGCTTTTCAAGCAGGGTTAAAGAAATGAACTTTTTATATCAGTGCAGTTTGTGGCTCTAATTGGAAATAATTTACAGTCACTTGGGAAATTCTGTCTTCAAGGGTGGATTCGAAAGTGTGTACTACAGAGAAAGGAAGGGTCATAGTAGCTTCCAGTGGCTATGCTAGCTGTGGGGAAAGGGGAAAATAAGTTAAAAAAGGGAGGAAGAAACCAAGCAAAAAAAACCCCACCAGGCTGCCTTTAGTTGTTGCTATAATTAAAGAGTTACTAACGGATGTTTGTATATACCGTCTGACAGTCTGTAAAGTTTGAAGAAATAAGTAGCAAATAAAAAATAACAGTTTTGTAAATCCATATTCTATTTAATGCATGCTCATTTTTCTCTCATTTTAAAGACATACTAGTTCTCACCATTTTTTTAACCAGAGACACCATGAACAGAATGTAGTTGAATTAGTAGACCCTACTTGGATTTTGGAATTTCCATGCAAAGTTCTGGGTCTCAGGTTAAAGCAAAGAAAAACTGTGTTGTATATTGTGCATTTTAGGAGAATTAAAGACAGAGAATCAAAATTCTTGTGAAAATTTACCATGACGCTCCTCACCATTTTGGAGTATTTTCAGTATTTGAGCCAATGTTCCTTTAAAAATTCAAGTTTAATTTCTTGATCTTTTTTCATCTCAGACATGAGTGCCTCCTTCGGTACACAGTCTGCTTCTGATCATTCTTGTTCTGTTTTCCATCTCTCCACTGATCTTGAGCTAACCTGATTTCACCCAGCATATTTCACAGTCAGCCCCCTTACCATGCCTTTCTTGTGTTAAACGTATGCAGTGCCTCTGCTGATCTCTTTCTTTGCAGTTTAAATTGATGGAGCTGGTTTTCTTGCAGCTTACCCACATGTTCTCCAAAGCATGGGTATCTTTTAAGCATCTTTTGTTTTACTACTGATTTCTTTCAAGCAGTGGCAGTATTACATACTGTGGACCCTGTTGATCCATGCTGATTTATTTCTTTATGAACTCATGTAATTTCAACCCTTGGTAATAAACGGATTCAGAATGTGTCCATTGAGATGTATATAGATATATATGTATGTAACTTCTAATCATTGTATCAACAGAGAAGGATGAACAGATACACTATTACATTTTCCCTTAAATAGCTTGTTTAGACCAACAAAAGTTCCTGTGAAAGAAATGATTAATTTTTATGAAATTTGTAATTTAGTGACTGGAATGTCTAATTTTCAGAGAGAAAAAAGTCTATTTTCAGTGTTCGGTAATGAACAGACAGCAAGTGTTATGAAGAATGAAAGCATTAAATGTGTATCTTGTTACATAAACCTATATCATTATGATGGTGTAGCTACTCCAATTTATTTTGCCTACGTATGTTTACTTTTTATAGGCCCTATTTGGCTGTGGAAAACTTTTTCTTAATTGCTCGAATTTGAGCTGAAATATTTTATGCTGATCTGTACTTGAGGGTAAATTTTTTTTGAAAGCTTGAACAAGAATGAATAGTTAAAGTCTTTTTGCATAGAGAAATATATGGCAAAACCACTATTGCCATTAAAAATTAAAAACTGCATCGATTTAGATGAAGTATGACAGTTTAAAATAATATGTATACAAAGATTTATATTGAACTCATGAAGCTTATTTTCATTAATGATCCAACACTGTTTATTAGAAGTGCGCAATAGAAATACTTTATAATTCTTATCCCTGATGACACCTTCAGAATAGAAGAGGGGTTTGCTCTTTTTATTTGCGTAGTTGCTGGGGGTATTTTTGTTAAGGCCTGTAAGATGTCTGGTACCTTCCGTGTCTCTTAGTTCACTTTCAAAAGTATTCAGTAAGCACTGAAATGCAAAGTAGACATCTGTTCTCAGGTGGTCGATGCTCAGTAGGTGAAGCAGGCACAGTTATTTGATACATCCCATAGCTGTATTGGTGATAGTTGGTGTCTGAAGGCACAGCGGCATTACAAAAAGCATGTCTGAGTTAAATAGATCAGAAGGAAAATGTGGAACCACTGATGCAGTATTCTTTCACTGAACACTGAGGAGAAAAAAGTAGTTCTGAATGGTTTCTTAATTCAGATTTTCAAATGATATGAATATGGGGACTTTAGAAACAAGCTTTACAATCCAGCCATCTTGAAATGGGTTGCATTCCCCTGAGGGACAAAGGGGAGGAGAAATGTGATCCATTGGGGTTTGTATCCTACAGGATACATATGAAGATGCAACCTTAACTTGTCACATTTCCAAAAATGATTTGTCAGTAGGCTGATGCCACAAACTGAGTCCTCCAAGTGGGTTTTGTGAAAGGAAGGAGCTAGTATGTGGCCTCCTGCAATATTTACCATGAAAACAATTGACCTAGAATCTACTCATGTGAAATGTAATCATAAATTAAAAGAAATTGCTCGTGTGCCTCTCTTGTTTTAGAGTTAAAAATCAGTTGTGCCAATATCTTGACCCACTGAGACTGAGAAACACACTGTATTTCAAAGCTTTTGCTCTTCTCTCCCTTTCTGCTTGTTGGGTACGTTTTATATTTGTTTACTGTAAGAAGATGAGGAACATATGGTTTTGAGTTTCCAGCAAAGTTTATAATTCCAAAGAATACACAAATAGCTCAACTTCCTTGACTTCCAGAATTTTGGTTTTTGTGCTTCAGTAGTGTTTTATTGTTTCACTTCTCCTTATAAAAAGGTATTTCTCTTATAAATGCAGTTGACAAAATCAAAAGATCAGTTTCAGTTTTAGATCTCTTGAGGGAATTTAAAGCTCTCAAATTCTCTTGTACAATTTAAAATAAATTTTCACCTTAGAAGTCCACAGATTCCATCCGTTTTGGCTTCCAAGTAGTATATAGCTGCCAGAATAGAATTTATATTTCCTTCGAACCTTGGTGTGCACTAGAAGCACTCATTAGAAGTAAAAGGCTGGAAGTTGTGTGATAGCTGCCATGGATTTCGTAGTTTCTTTATCTAGTATATTGATATCCAAATTTAAGGCTCAAAAAGCCTCTGTTACTGATGTGGATATTCTTGTGACATGTGAACAGCTGTTATCAGGCAACGATTTGCAGTAAACAGTTGTAGTAAACCAAGGAATTCACCAAGGTCTTTTAAAAATCAGCATGGAGACTGGCTTTCAAAAATGAAACCTCAGGTCAGAATTGCACAGTAGTTTCTGAGTTTTGTGAACTTGATACAAATAAGCTTTCGCTGAATAGTGTTTATTGCTGCTTGCTAAGGTTATGTCAACACAGCAAATTGAATCCTTCACTATTATGCCTTGTCTTAAAGAAACCCAGCATTTTTCTCAGGAATGACTCTTTCAAGACTTTCAACTTGCAATGAAAAATAGGATTAATTACCTTGGAACAAAGGCATATACCATTAGTCACGCAATGTGTGGCATTCTGCTTTTATACTGGTTACTTCTGACTTTGACTCAGATTCTTTTCCTCTGTGTAATTTGTATTTTTTTGTTTTTTCCATTTTTTTTAATACTGGACATTCTGACGGGAATTCAGGAAAGCTGAACTTTCATACTTTTTTCAGAAGAGTTCCAGGGTACTCAGTGGAAACCACATGCTGCTAAAATCAAATAAACATTGTGTTTTATACATTTAAGAAATACTGTGTACATAATATAAACAAGACATTTATTATATTCTATCTTAATAATTTTTTCCCTGCCAACTATGCAAGCAAAGCAGCAAGGTGAAGGTCCCTCATCCATAGATGTAATCTTTCTTCAGTTCAAAGCCTTGCAAATAAAAGCAACCATCTGTACAGGACAGCTGTTGAAATCCCTCACTTACAAGCATTGTTTTGGTGCCAAAGTGAAGCTTCTTGCCCTAATATCATTGTGCCCTCATTAAAAATAAACATCCCAAACCCATTCTATGTTATCCTTGAAATCCATTAAATGATACTCTAATTCCTGTTACAACAATAGTCTTCTGTAGCGGTTCTTAATGTAGAGCCTCAATGCATAGGGTTCATTGCATTTTCAGCCAGTGTATGTTTAATAAGGAGTTGGGCTTTTTTTTTTGACATTTAAATAATTTTGTGAATATTGTTTTTATCAGTTAGGTCAACTAGCCATGTATTCATTCAGTCTATGGGCAAATCATAGAATTACACAATACAAGCGATTGTTTTTTTGATCTCTGTGATATATTTGTTCTCTCTATATAAATTTTAGTCTGGAAAAGAAGAAATCTAAGAAATTAAAATAGAAAAAAATACATGCATAAGGGCATGTATTTTCATGAAAGAATAGGCTTTCACTAAGTATGTGAAAAAACCTTGTCCAGCTATTATCAAAGAGAACAAAAATAGAACATGAACAATGTATAACAGCAAAGAATTGTTTTTAATATAGTTGGCTGGTATTCATTTCAAAGGCTCAAGAATAAGGTTCAGATAAATTTAGGAATTTTTAATGGAGTTTTCTTTCTGTTGCTTAATGATGGAGATGATTCTTAAGTATGGGGGGGGAGGGGAAGCTAAGACTATACATTTGATTTTCTCTTTTACAATGCTTTTCTTATGTCCTTTTCCAGAGTATTCTTGCCTTCTCTAGTATCTGTCTTTGAAATCAATTTCAGATGTCAGGAAAAAAGTTAAAGATGTTGGCACTAGTTGTCACAGATCAGACTAGGATGTCTCATTAAACTGAGCAAAGGGAGAGTGCGAATCACCTTTAATTTTCAGACTGGTTGGTCTTTAATGTTAAACTGGATGTGACTGGTGCCTTGCAGAGTAATATGTGATAATATTTACTGAAACTTCTCTTAAATATTTGAAGGTATATTTCTACAGTCTGCCTGGTATGAATGATTTTGGTTTCCTGTGTTCTCCTTTCTTGGCTGATGGCCTCTAAAAGTGAACTTTCGGAACAAATGTAGAACAAGACAGGCATGCCCCTGTTGTGTTGATAATATCAACTTGACAAATGTATTCTGAATTTTGCCTGCGGCCATTAAAATGGAAAGCGAAGTCGGAAGTGTTTTATGGGAGGGTTTTTTTATTGCTTGTACCAGCAAGTATTGTACTGATTTTGTCAAAGGAAAACATAATTTTTATAAAGCACTTGCCCTATTGACTCCCAACTAGAACAATGTATTTTAATCCATCATCATGTTATTTTTACTGCTTCATTGTTTTATTTGCCATTATTGCACTTTTTCTGTTTACTTCTAAGCTGATATAAACTAAAGGCCAAAAGTCTAAACTATATAAATGTTATGTTAATGCTAATTTAGGCTGACTTTATTAATAGAACTTGTTTTCTATACATAGTGAAGAGAAATAACAGAGGTTGTTGTTGAAGTTTGCATACACAGTTTTTATAATTTAGTTGCATACGCAGAGGGGAAGGTCAACTCTGGTCATGCTTTTTTGTCATGAATACCATTTTCATTAATTTTATTTCTTTATTTTTATAACAAATTGTTTCTGAGGTACATTGTAAATGTGAAGTAGAAGGATAGATATCATCAGCTTTTGTCAGATACAATGGGTTGGCAAGAAGCACGTGTAGAGAAGTGTCTTATGCAATTTAACGTATGTTACTTTAATTTAGAAATTATCATTTTTGTTGTGAGGCTGATGGATTGGCCTTTGTCCAATAAATGTTTCCTGTAACCATGGAACATGTTAATTTAATGTGTTTTCACATTAAAACGGTGTCAAAATAAGTACCTGTTGAGTATTGCTAAACAAAGAGAAAAACAACTAATTTGCTTCTTAATGAGCCGGTAATATCGTGCTAGCATTTCAGCCTATTTACTTTTAAGTCAGACAGGGTTTCTGGCTGAGCATGTATTTCAGAAGATCTACTCCATAAACAAGCCTTTTAAAATCTATGCTAGTAAAAGACATTTTCATAAACTACATCAATGAGAGCTCTGATTGTGAAAAATGTATGAATAGGAGTATTTATGTGATAACCCCTTAAAATAATAACCGTAGGGTATTTGGAATATACCATGGAAATTTAAATGATATTTGGGCCAAATCGTTCTCTTATTTTTTTGCAATTCAGATGCTAATTCCTTTAAGAATAAGAACAGGTACATCACATGCACTTTTTCCTTCTTTTTCTCTTATTCACACCATGACGAGAAGTAAAAGAATGGAAGTGCCCAGGAGGCTGCCCTCTAACTTTGCTTACTGGGATCACTTTAATTTCTGCTGTGCCAGAGTATGTGCGTTCTGCCTCGCAATTAGAACTTGCAAAATGAGGTGTGTTTGGAATAATGTACCAGAGTATTACTAAAGGATTACAACTGTGTTCTGGTTCAGTGACCTCCTCCAAAATAGTTAATCTATAAAAATCTGTGGTTTTGTCTGTTAAGCAAATAGCTACAGGCTTTCCTTTCTTTTGTAAATCCTCTTCTGATATTTAAGAAACCATTTTCCAGGTATTTCTAGAGGACTCTATTTCTGTAATTTGTACAAGTTTTTTCTGTTGTTAGAATTGGAATGTTTTTGTATGCGCTTCGGATAAATTATTTTAAGCTTTAGGTTGGAAAAACAGGAAGTATACATTGCTATTTTTTAGTTCTGGTTAGGAACTAAACAGAATTTAGTTAGGAATTGCAGAGTCAGAAGAGGGAGAGCAGTAAGTATTATTTGTGAATCTTAAACCTCAAATAGCCCAGGCTGTTTTCCAGCTGGGTTGGCATTAAACGTCTGGTGAAAGGTGAAGTGAACTTTGCTGATCTAGTCTCACCCATTGCTTTCCTAAAACAAGTTAACACTCATGTTAAGACAAAGAACTGCTCTTTGTTTAAAAATAACTTGAAGTTGCCAATCATTTCAGAGAATGTAATTATTTCCTCTGGGGAAAAAAGAATAACATACCTTATCTACTCAAGGAAAGCATTTAGGATGCCCTTTCCTGCTTTCTTTGTCCTGCAGTAATCTGCTTTATTAAGGAAGAACTTTTCTGCTATCAACACTTTTTTCTCTGGTGGACCCTGGTGAAAATAATCTCAGTCTGTATTGTCCTGTGATGCACTCCCGGTAAATATGTGTAATAGATCAACTATATTTGTCCCTTTCTCCCACGGAGTTTAATAAAGGAAATTATTTTGATTAATAGCTTTTAGATTTAACAAACAACACTGTTTTGAGTTATACATCCATCTGGTCCAGTTTCTAAATTGTCAGCTTGGTGATTTATGTGAATGTATACAGCAGAAACAGATGACTGGAGGGACTTGTGAAATCCTGCAGAGAATTAAGTCGGCAGATTGTTTCCCCCAGTGAGCAATTTTATGGAACATGTAAACCCGCCCAGGGCTTACCTCTTACAGGATACAGGAGTTTGTGTGAATCAAGGTTCAGGCTTATTCCATATTCCTTTTGAATATACATCTTCATTATTGTCAGGTTGTCTAGGTTCAAAGCAAAGAGTAGAGGTTTGCCCTTCATTTGTTTAACGCTGCTAAGCAGGATTTAGCAAGACTACCTGTATTTATTTGATTAGGCTCCAGCAGAAATCATCAGGTGCTTCTGAGTTGGATTGCACAAGAGTAGGATTATGCTATAGTATAATAAGTGTAACGTGTAAGAGTGTGGTTGTTGTTTTCTTCTTTGACAACTTGTATATTATGCACCAGCGTGAGGGGACTAAGCTTTATGTTGCATTTCTGCAAGTAAGTGTTCTGTGTTACATCTCTCGGCCAGTCACTCATGGACTCTTCCTGTCTTCTGACTCAGAGTTTAAAGTTGGACAGAAAGGTTACATGTGCAGAATGTACATTTCACTTTTCTCATCTCTTTAAGGCGACTGAGGGCTTGCATAAAATTCTACCAAGCTTTACCTAAAGCAGTTGATCCACTTTCTCTTTTATACCCCTTCTCCTTTTAAAAATTTAGAAGAATGATTCTTGTGAAGGGGAGTCTGTTGTCTGATTGTTTGAGACAAAATACTCCTGACTTTTCTTGCATTAATTGGCAGTCTCATTAAAGGTATTACACCATCCGCCAAGACGTGCCTTAGCTAGTAGACTAAGTGGTTTCTTTTTTTTTTTTTTCTTTAAAAATGTTGGTTAAATAGAATTTCATCTTTTTCCAACCAGGTTTGAGGGAAAGTTTATAAACGGTCTTTTTTCTTAGACTTCTAGTCACCACTCTTTTTCAGTTATTCCTTTTTGTTAGTTATTTCATAAACATGCTAACGTGACTAGTAGACGGTAGTCATTACTTGTTGCTTCTCATGACGGTTGTCCAGAGTAATAGAGCTAATGAAGTAGAGCCTCCTTGTGCTTAATTTAATGTTGTGGTGATACAACACTGAGGTGCCTTTTTATTTTCTGGTCAGATAAATGGCACTAAAATATAATGATTACTTGAATTACTTCTGAAGGATAACACTTCTTCAAGTTTACATTCCTTAACCTTATATAACTTTAAAAAGCTCCTCCTGATGGTATTTTTTTATGCAAAAGGACTTTTTTGTCTGTTCTGTGATTTGGACATAATATATTGCATAGTTATTACTTCTGTCCTGAGAAATCTATCCAGACTAGAAGGAAAACAATTTTCCCTTCTATTTCAGTACATCATTATACATTCTGTATACATACACGCTTCTGATAATGGTTTTTAACCAATATTTTATTGATTTGCTGTTGTTACATACATACCTAGCTTTAGTTCTTTGGAATTTCCTAATTTTAACATACTTAATGTCTTCTTTACAAATGGCACAAATAAATAATGAATATTAGTAACACTGTGAGCTGTATACCCCTTCAAGATGTTTGGGTGCATTAGTACTAGCTCTTAGAATGATTTTTAACTGTTCCTCTTATTATTCATAGTGCAGTGAATGCGATCTTTGAAGTTGATTTGCGATCAAAATTTTACTTGTACATCCTTTAAAATTTTAAGCACATTAACTGTAGCATGTTTGCAAATAGAAAAGTAATTATCAACTATGCTTTTTTTTTTTTGATCACCTAGTAGCATGTTTAGATAGAGGTACTATGTGCTGAACAAAGGAATATGGTACTTTAGTAAAAATATACTTAAAGTTTGGGAGGTGCAATTCATTGCTCCTACATCCTATAGGATACACAGAGTTAATATAATAGTTCTGTATGCAGAGCAATCTGCTTATGATAGCTTCAGGCCTTGGCATTAAAAGCAAAAAAAACCCCAACAAACTCCCAAAAGCACCACCCCCCAAAAAAACCCCCAAACAACCCCCCCAAAACCCAGAAAACCAAAACAAGAAGAAAACCTCTCAGACCTTAATAAAGTTGTGGCGTTATTTTCAAAACACTATTTAAGTTCCCTCTCTGCCTAGCTGGGGTTTAACCCTGTCTGACTTAAAAATAAATCTTTTATTTTTCCTTTACATATCCTTTTGATATATATCATCCATCAAGGTTAGCAAGAACAGTAAATGCATTGATCTATTGCTACACTTGGCAAGTTAAATAACACTTTATGTAAGAAGTATTGATTTATAAAATCCAGTACATGTAATTAACATTAGAACTGTCAAGAGTTGAAAACAGTATTAACTTGCTGCTTATTTACAACCCAAAGAAAATTAAATAAAATATCCAGATTAATAAACTAACTCCTTTTTTTGCCTTCAGATATGCCAAGCTAAGTTATGTTTTCAAGAACAGCGATATGTTTCTTCCAATTTTGGCAAGAAGAAATTAATGAAGTTATTACGTTATTTTCAAAACACTATTATGTGTTTTGTCAGTGGTGCTTAGTTGTCGACTGAGGTTAAACCACAACAGTCAGTATTGTTGAAAATAATTCTATAGTCTCTAGATACATGTATTATCCCTGAGGTGGTGAAAGAATTCCACTTGGATGGTTCTGAAAGTATTTAATGTAAAAGATGCAGAAATAAGTGACGATATTGGGGAAAATTAAGGTAGCCAATTTATGTCAGGTTTTCAAAGAGCCTTTGATCTGGTCCTTTAATTAGTGCCTGCTCTTCTGCATGAAAGTATGCAAAGGCATACCTCCCTGTTTGCATGTACAGTGTATTATCCCGCTGTCTACACGAATTACGCAATGAGATTCTCTGAGAGCTCTGCAAGGATCACTTCGTGCTTCTGTTACTGACTCAAGCACTAACCAGGTGCCTGTTCCAGAGTTTGCTTAAGATGATGGGAATATTTCAGTTGAGTTCTGTGAACTTGGACTGTGCTTTGGTTGCATTTTTGTCCTAATTCAGCATCAGATAAGAAAATGAACAATCCTCACTCTGTTCAGTATAGCGTATGATCGTGTGCATACCACCCTTGAATTCAGTAGTACCATTGAGATCCTTTGAACTGACTTTTTTAAGGCAGGCCTTATCCAATTTATAAACCTATTTACATTTTTCAAGTTTAAAGGGCAAAAAAAGACAATTACAAGTTACATGTAAACAAAATAACACTAACAGTAAGGAGTGGGCATTGTATTTAACAAAGGTTTCTGCATGAATCATTTCCCCTTCAGTCCCCTTCATCAAGAGAGAGGTGTGTTTGTCTCTTTTGTGGATATTCATAGCTGCTTTGCTATTTAGAAATAATTCTCTCCTTGAAATAATAAATAGGTGGCCTTACATGGCTTTTACATCTGGCGGTACCTTTGCTGTGCCATTGTTTCTTCCTGCTGCACTTGTGTTTCTGTTTTGGTACTTCCAGACGCTCGTCAGCTGTTTACCTTTTTGATTTAATTTGTCTTCTACAAAATACCCAACTGAGAATGCCTCTTATACCAAGGACAAACTTGTGGAAAGCACATTTATGTTTTTATCTTTTCTGTTCTATTAAACGTTCTGTAGAGTTTCATCCTGCCTTCATCCCGGTGTCAGTTGGAATATTTAGTGGATATATATCTCGATGGATAGATATCAGTGTGATCAGACTGGTCCTACAGTGGTTGGAGGTTGTAGATTATGTAGTAGCAACAGTAGCTTCCTTTGCAGTTACGATAATGAAGGAAATCCTGCTATATTTGGATTCTTTTTCTGTAAGGCAGTTTTGCCTTCCACCTGCTGTGTGCTGAGGTTTAAACAGTAACAGCTTACTTCCTTGAGAGCTCTGCAAGTCTCTGTAAACATCACTAGATATGAAGAGAATATAAAAAGCACGGAGGTTATGCTTTGATACCAAATTCAGCCTAGACAGGCTGTAGGTTCCTTTGGAGGTTTTGTTTTGGTTTTGATAGTTAATGGGTTCTCTTTTATTTGCCTGCTTTGTACGCTGTCGTGCCTTTTTCTCTCAGTATATTTGTAACTTTCTTTAAGTTATCCTCATGAATATTTCAAAAAATAATTCTGCAGCCTATTTTGAGCATAAACTACACTAAACATAACTTAAGAACATCATCTGTAGCTTCTTGATTTCTAATCTTACAGCAGATATTCCATGAATTCATGAAACTATGAATTGTGATTGCCTTCTGATATACAACAAAGCAATGTTTTTTTGCCCTGACTCAACTGAGGTATTACAGGAGGTCAGAAAGTGAAACTAAAACATGAGGTGTAGAAATTAAATGGGAAAAGGAAACCTTAGTGGGACTGTAGGTTAATACATAAGGAGGTGCTTAAGGCTCAGTTAAAATTATATCAGTTGGTTTTTTTTTTTTTCTCCTCCTTGGCTGATCTGCTAAAGAAATCAATTTTAAGAAAAGAATGATACAATTGCATGTGGGAAAATCTTTCTCGGTGTATTTGGGGATAACCAAGTGTTTTATGTTGAATTTTAAATGGAGTGATGTTACCGACCACTGTCTTTTTTTCTGTCAGAATCCAGGTCCTGTAAAAACTCTTTCGTGCTTCTGTGGGCCCTCCTCCTTTCAGCTCTGTTTTGAGTCTTTTTAATAAAACTCAAGAACTCTTTTGTCAAAAGGGAATATTTCTCCAAGAAGTGATCCTGTAGTGATTGAAAGGATAGTCTTTAAATACATGACAGAATGTTAGGGAGGAGATTCTATGAATGCAAAGAATAGGTTATGTTTAAGGACTTTTAAGCAACCAGTGATAGTAAGAGTCTTTTTTATTATAAAAAAACAGCTCTAGCTTTTTTCTCTTGTCTTGTCTCAGCATAACATGCAAATATATTTTTGTAGTTCATCT
>NW_008824369.1:3888190-3911721 GCF_000699105.1 Pygoscelis adeliae
CTGTTTGTAGGGAAAAATGGAAGAAGGGTAAGAGATATAACAGGAAATGTTTTTGCCTTAAAACAAGGTAGAGAGGTTGGAAATATTAAAACAGGTTTTCCTGTAGCAAGTAATTTCGTGGTTTGTATCTTAGAATTGTAGAAGTTTTTAAGGGAATGAATTGTGATGTTTGTTCTTTTAAACAATACTGTGTATTAGTCAAGATTTGGGAAAAACGTTTGATCTGTTTGCATCAAGAAATGAGGAGCTTAGAAGCAAAACGGAACCTGCAGTGCCATTTAGGTAATTCTGAAATAGAGAACTGATGCTTCAATTAAAAAAAAAAAAAGGAAAAAAGTAATTAAATCTACTTAACTATCAGTGTGAAACACTCGTTCTTGGGAGTGTTGGGACTCCTATTCTATTGAATTGTTGAAAGCTAGTCATAACTATACATTACAGAATGTTTAGTTTTCCTCTTGGGATAGCATGCAACAGGTACGCAATCTTAAGTTCAATATCTCTTCCATCCAAATCAAATATATGATTGGCAATTACCCAATAACTAACTTGCCAAATAGTTATTTGACCTATTCAAGGCGAAAAAAGTTACCAATTGAAATTTTGTCTCCCAGTGACTGTGCATTTAAAAGAAATAAATGTCACTTATTCTAGAAATATGTAGGTTTTCTCACAGAACTTGCTGAGTCCTAAAACAATTTAATTCCACCCCCAATTAAACCTTTAAAAGCACTATCCATCAACCTCAGATGATATGGTATTTACATTTAGAGATTGTAGTAGAGGAATCCAACAAGCAG
Organism: Pygoscelis adeliae; assembly: GCF_000699105.1. Taxonomy (NCBI): domain Eukaryota; kingdom Metazoa; phylum Chordata; class Aves; order Sphenisciformes; family Spheniscidae; genus Pygoscelis; species Pygoscelis adeliae. Next base: position 3,888,991 of record NW_008824369.1, read on the forward strand.
GTTATCTTTCTTATCTATAGGAGGACAAAAATGGGTAGTGTGGGCTCATTTACTTGACTTATGAAATTGAAGAAGAAAGACTGATTTAGATACAGTTGCTTCAGTATTATTCCACTATAAAATCAGATACTGTCTTTGATAAAACTTCAGGAAATCCACTTTAAGGGAATGCTTTATACCATTGTGTGAGAATTCTTAACTGTGGCAGTATTTTTGAAAAATAACCTGATATTTTAATGAAATATTCACTGTGAGGCATCAGTCCTTTCAGATCCAGGCTTAGAATGAGGTAGTAAAATGCAATTTAAATTTAATTGTTGTACTTGGTGATTTATGTCACACTTCCAACCAAGAAAATTTGAATCTCAAATATCCAATATTTTGGGTAGAATAGCCTTCCTGCAAATCAATACAGTTAAAGTGACTGAATGCTCTAATGTATGCTTGACATTGTTGACAGTTTATGAATAGATCATATACTAACTTTCACAGTATCTCACCAATACATTTTAGAAGGTTTGAATTCAAAAGAAGATTGATTCAAATATATCTGAGTTCAATCTGACTTCCTGGTACATTTCTCAAGATTTACTATGTAATAATTCCAAATTCTTCTGCCATATAAGCTATTGAAGTTCATTTTCACAAGAGAATACAACTTGCATCCAGAGCTAGCACATGTATGCATGCATAGCAGGAACTAAGATAATAAGATTAAAAGGTCCTTTAGAAAAGGAAAAAGAGAAAAATCTTTTCCGTACCCAAGTTGGGAATACGAAGAAAACGGTCCTGATTCCCCAGAAGGTTGCAGTTATCAGCTGTCAGTCAGTACAGAGCAGCTCGGACTCAACTGTATGCGCTCTGAAGCATCAGCTTGTGAATGTCACTGCTGAACTTTAATCTGTTCTTGATGGGATTCTGCTGTCCATAGTTGTACATACTTTCTTTGGATTACTGAAAAGATTCTTCCCGTCTTAAGTTGGGTTTCCTGACTCTAGCTTCCTTTTTAATTTAACTATACTTTTGTATTACGCATTCAATCCACTAGACGGATCTTTTAAAATATTCTTTTTATGGCAGTTATTGTTAACCTACCTGAAGATGGCTCACATCCCTTTTCCTTGCAAACAATGAGAGCAAAAGCATTTCTATATTGTTGCTTTTCTCCTGGGCTGATTGTTCAGCCTCTGCATGTAATTTATTTATCTAGTATCTTTTTCCTGGAAAATTCCTCAGATATATTCTGTTATTTATTTTTCTGTGTCACTTGATTGTAGCTTTAGACATGCATATGAAGAAAGGGTGATGTGCATCATGCTTTGACTAGGTACTAATAAGCTAAAAACAATATAAGTGTGTGTTTTAATAAACCAATTGTGTTTTTGTTTGGGTTTATTGGAAAATGTATCTCAGTCAAAAATTTATTTGCAATATCATATCTGTTGGGTGAACTGAGCAATGGAAAGACAGCTGCTCAACTGATATTTGTTAGCGATTGAACTGTATTTGCTCTGACTTGCTGATTTATGAACAGGTTAAACTACTTTTAATAGTCAATATTGGCTCACCTAAAAACGACTTTAAAGTAGAGATGCATAACAAAGACAAATAGCAATGGCAGTGGGGATCTCTTAACCTGTTCTGTGCACTCACGACATTATTCTTCCTCTGAGTGTGTTCAGGACTACAGTACCTGATTTTCTCAAGATGTGAGCACGTGATTTTACCTGTAACTCTTGATATCCAACATTTCTGGAGAAAAAAATGCTGAGATTTTAACAGGGTAGTTGCAGTGTTTTTCACTGATGGAGGGTGATGTGGTACTTCTCTGGAGTATGGTAACTTTCCTTTTATCAGTAGGATAGAGGTGTTCAAGATCAAATTGCATCTTTCATAAAAACACATGAATTCCTGAGGGATAGGACTGCAAGACTGCTTTCAAGATCTTGTAGCACCCTGTGGTAACTGAAAGATCTATTTAATCTGACTTTGGTTTATGTATTTTACAAAAGTAAGCTGTTAGAGCGCTAAGAATCATTAGCCAAACTTTGTTAATGTGTTTATTAGAGGGTATGTTTGCGATCCCTGAGATGGTACTCTCCTCAGTTTCTGAAGTCATGTTCACTCATGCTATCCTTATGAGATTAGGTTCCCTTGGTGAACTAAATGAGTAGCAACTCTTGGAATTTTTGTTTTCGTTCCATCCGGTACAAAGCTGTACAGTCAGACTGCCTTCTCCTCTTACAGATTGTAAGTTCGTGCCTGAACATGATTTTCAGGGAGAATAGAGTAGGAGCGAGCTCTCAGCTTTTCTGTGATGCGTCTCATCTGCTAGGGCTGGGGAGAAGCCCAAGTAGATAACAATTGCATACAGCACCATTTTTGTATTTAAATGTCAGCATTAATCCAAACAAAAGTGTATGGGCATTATTGAATTATAGTTCCTGAAACTATATTTTGAGATAAAATCCATCTAAGCTTTGCATATACCAAAGAAAGAAAATAGACGGGCTAACCTGGCAGTATAACGGAACTCTTGCAGTTTAATGATGCACAAAAGCAAGGCAGACATATTTTGGAGCAAATTTCCAGATAATTTTGGCATATTCAATCCTATTTTTTATTGAGATTTACATAAAAATAAATCTGCACCATCCTTTTAAGGATACTAGTCAGGATGTTAGCGAGTTTAGTAAGCAGACTTAATGAAAATTTGTAGAAGCTGTAAATATGTGCCAACAGATTGGCACATTATCCTTTCACTCCTCCTTGCAACTTAGGCAATTTTTTTATTATTATTATTTGTATTTTTAAATCAGTGTAGCTGAAGAGTCAGAGAGGCTGGAAGTATTAACGCATTTAGAAGAAAGCAACAGTGTATAGCATGAATGCTTGCTTTTGGTTTGGTGTTTGGTTTTTGGGTTGGTTTTTTTTTTTTTTTTTGAGGCAGAAAACTATTTTAGCTAAGAATACTAATTCCAGTATTTTATTATTTCTGTTTCTAGGAGTCAGATAGGCTTTTTATTAGCTTTTTGCTCCATCCTTTGAAAGAATAAAAACTGAGATGCTCTCATGGTTTCTAAACTCTTGATCGGCCAAGGTTAGCCTTATGATGAGCCCTTCCTGTATTTAATTAATAAAGTGCAAGTATCTCATACCTGTTAAACGCCCCCCTTGCATCTTCCATCCCTTAGCAAGTTCCTCCTTTCCTACAATTTCCTTTCTGAGATGGCTTTCATTTTTCCTGCAAACTTTCCTGTTTCCCTGGGATGCTCTGTGACAATCAATCTTGTCCTCATAGGTCTGGTTTAAAATTCTGCTTTCTGTTACAGCTTAAAGATGTAAAGCTTAGGGTGCAGCACCATTTTGATCATGTGTCTGAGGTGTGAGCAACACTGTGCCGCAGAAATGCCAAAGTCATCAAAGCTTTGCTGCTACCTCTCTTCATGGAATCTTTGCTCAGTATTTTATTTTCATTTCTGCTTTCAGAGAATATTTAGTGAGCTCTGATTACATAACTGAATTTGATAAACTGATGGTATGTGATTGATGAGAAAGTCAGGAATACAAGATCAGAAGATAAAATTACTTCAAGGGTTTAAGTAAATCTTCCAGAGAGCTGGGGTAATTTATAAAGCATGTTATATTCTTTATAAAAATATTCCTATAGGTCTATTAAATTTTAGTTTCTACCAGAATTGGACTGAATTTTGAGAATAATTTTCATGTAATACCAGCTTGACTGGGGTCTTTTAAATTGGAGATAGCTCTGAGTGGGTTGCAGCATCACTGGGTTTGGAATATTTGAGGAGGAAATGTAGGGCTGAATGAAAGACTTGTGGCCAGCAGTCTTTGTCTTTCAAATAAATCATTTGTTCTTGGAAAGACATGTTAGAATGAGTAAGCGGATACTTCAGAGTGAAATAATGAAGGAAGTTATGCTGCTTGAGTCTTTAAATTACTGAAAAACAGGATCAACAAATTACTCAGGTAGAAGTTTATAGTGCAGATACCAGCTTCATTGTAATCTCCCTGAATGGCTCAACTTTCTTCAGGAAGGAAAAGTTTAACAAGCTCATTTTATGAGCCTCTATATACTAGCAAGTAAATGTCATTGTTTTCAGGGGACTTGGCACTAATCGTTTCAATTTACCAATTGGACTCTGTTACAACCCCTTCCCCTAAATATGAGCCCAACTCCCTGCCGCTGCCTTTTCATCTCCAGAGGAAGCCTGACACCTTTAATCTTGCAAGGGTGGAATGTCTGTCTCATAACTCCTTTGGGAGACTCCCCAAAATATATGTGAAGCCTCTGAAAGGATTTACCATTTCCTCACTTATTTAGAAATATCTTTGTTAAAAATTGCTTTTTGCTCTGGGTAAAAGAACTGTATTTCACACTAACATCGTCTAACTCTGGCTTAATTTTTTCTTTATAAAGTTTTAAAATATTGTTTGATTTTACTAGTTAGGAGGAAATGGGAATTGAGATCAGACTTATTCATGGTATTTGCAGTCATTAACACAAAAAAAAAGAAGCTTTGCAGAGTATAATCTCAGTCATGTAACAGAGTGGAGAAGTGCAAAAAACATCTTTGGTTTGCCTGAGACTATCTGCTAGTTTGGAATTGTTCCTATTTTCTTATATGTTGAATTGTCATAGCTTCCTGTATATCCAATTTAAAGAAAATATTACTGATCTACACTAGCCATTAATTAATTTGTTTGAAAAACAAATTGTTTAAAATGCTACAAATCAGAAAAGGGCCTTACCTCAAAATACACTTTTTAATTCAGTTTGTTAGGTCAGATTTTGAGTAATAGTTTATAAGAATTGCCTTAAGATGATGTGGGTTTTTTTCTGCAGAAATAACTATATCTTTCTGAACTTAAATTCTAAAAACTAGGGCGACAATTTGTCAATACAAATCATCAAATGTGTACGCAGCTGATGTTAAACTTTATAGCCAATTGTAGCAAATAGTTTGGCAACGGTCAACCTGTGACTCCTCGACCGCAGCCAGCTGAAGTGCAGCTGCTACCCTGGGACTGTGCGTTTAGGCTGATAATGAGTCTGTGTTGCCGTGTGGCCTGCTGAGTAATAAAAATTCCCTGATAAGGGGCGAAGTGAAAGATAAGGGCTTAGAGAGGTTGACATCACCAGGCTGAGCTGCATACCCACTGCTGTCCCAGTCTCCACTGGAACACTAGGGCACCTTGAAAGCCACTGACACCCCTCGCCCTGAGCTCCTTCTTCCCTAGTGTGTGTGGTTGCTGTCTTGTGGCTATCAACTATTAAAGATTATAGTATGTGACCTGTGGATTCAAAAATTTCAGACAGCCTTGAATAGTACATGAGCTCACTTCCCCATAAACCGTAAAAGATACCTTAAACTCTTTAAATAGCAGGTATAAAAATACCTGAGCTTAATCTAAAAGAAGTTTTAAAAGAAAGATTAGCAATTTAACTGAATGGTTAGTTGCACTGGGACAACATTTTTTGTTTTTGTTTTTGTTTAATATATAAAACACACACACACACACACACCCCTGCACTCATAAAAAGCAGAGTGAAGTAACATTTACCTATTAGATATTATTCCGTATTTTATATTAAATCTCTGACTTTGAATGTAACTTGTGTATTTTATATATATACATAAACATGTTAATTTAGATTGTAGAAGGTATTTGTAAAATTCTAAGATTAAGTCTGTAGTTCCTACATAGTTACAAGTAGAAATTTGATGCGTAAAGTGTGAAAACCGTCATCTTCCAAAGGTGACAGGGGGTGGGTCTCCAGCAGGTGTAGACTTGTAATAAATCTGCATTTGAGTGGAGCTTTGGCAATTTACCAGTTGAGAATTTTGCTGCTTGGAGTATTTTGAGCATTTGTGATCCACGGGAGAACAAGAGTTTGAGACTACATGTGACCCTTGAACATTATTGAAGTACCTTAATTCAAAATCTGTTAGTGGTTTCAGGTAATATAATTTAACACGTTTTCATTGGCAATAGCGTTGAAAAACACATTAATCTTGCGATTTTGTGAGGTGTTTTTTTCTAAACTCTTTTTTCTATCAAAATTATTCTTTTACCCTGAGACTTCTCCTGCTGTGATAATCATTTCTATCCAAGATTACTCTTCTGGTTTCTATTCAAGAAATAAAAAAAAGCTTTGAGTGGATTTAAGCCTCACAGAGGAGAGGGAAAAAAAAAAAGCCAATAGGGCTGTTCACTGCCTGCCACAGTAGACAGTGCTGAAATTCTCATATGTATAAACAGTAAACATGGACAAAAGCTTGTCTGAGTGGGCACTTCTCTTCTAAGTAAGTACCAAGAACTAAGGTTATCAAGATCTTGTGAATTCTGCCTCTAAAGATAAAGCTTGGTTATGAATATAACAGTATAAGCCTTAACTACTGAATCACGTTGTCTCTTGTTTTACGATGGCCATTTTGAGAAGAAATGAGCTAAATATTGGTGGCTTATACTATACTTGCTTAAATAGCTTACAAAACCATTTTCTCTCTGTATTTCAGATGATGTTGCACCATACTTCAAGACTGAACCAGGCTTGCCCCAGATACACTTGGAAGGAAATCGACTTGTACTTACCTGCCTTGCCGAAGGCAGCTGGCCCTTGGAATTTAAGTGGTTACGCAATGACAGTGAAATAACCGCCTACTCCAGTGAATATAAGTAAATAAAAGCTATATAATAGCCTCCTCTAAGTGCAATTGCAAAAAAACCCCGAAACAAACACCACCACCCATCACCCAAATCCCCAATACCTCAAAACAGCTTTGTAGATACTGATACATTGACAATGTTTTTTATCATGAAAGAAGACTGTTTTTTGTAAACAAATAAGATCTCTGTGAGAGAATCTCCTTTGCTAAAAATGATATTTCACACTTCAAAACAAGGGTCCTAACATAGAATTTTTAAGTACCAAAAATGCTTTTTGCTGCAGATGTAACCTTACATGTAATTGTAATAAATAGCAGGCATATTCCTTAGCTAAATGTTACATATGATGTGCTACTCATTCTGGAACAAAACTAAGCTCAGTGAGACTATTCTTTTCAATAAGATCCAGAAGAATGTGGTCTATCTTAAATTGCATATGAAACTTTTGGTTTCACTTCTGAGAATGTGAAAATTAATCTTACAGTTTAACAAACTGTTCTTCTATTATTATGCACTTTGCTCCCAGGACCTCACAAGACTTCCCACCAAGCAAGAGAAAAACCAGACTGTGGCTAATCAGAGCTACAGTTTTACTGATGGGCAGCAGATGGCTGGCCAAATATCAAAGTGTAAGACAGCCAAGTTTTGTCTGCTTTTCTTTAAAGGGAGCATTAACTGGGTCTCCCCTATGCAATTGGCAATTTTTATAACCTTATAGAAATTTAATATTTAAGCAACTTATTTGTTGCTTTCAAATTTTGTTGAAATTACCTAGTGAATTTGGAAGTAATAAGCGGTGGGTATGTGACAGACAGAGCCCTTGTGTAACACTTGTACCTTTAGCAAACCAAGCTAAATATTGCACTTCTGTAATTACATTGCTAAAGGTAGGGAAAAGTTGTGCTCCATCACTATAGATAGACATTACAGTATAGTTTAGTATAAAAATGCAGATAATGATATCAAGTTGTATATTGTTACACAAGATAGTCTATAATTTCTCAAAAATTTTCATAAACGTAACCTAACATTAGTTCTATTTTTTGTATTATTTACATTTACAGAGCAGTCGGGAAAAATGTCCCTTAAATAACGTTTTAAAACTTTCTTGGGTTATTTAGCACATAAAGTATTTGGCAACTATGTTTCCAACCAAACATATAGTTCTATGTGAACTCTCCTAGAAATTAAGGACTTTTGATTTAGCCCTGAGTAATTGCATTTATTAATGGTTGCTGTTTTCGAGCCTTGAGATACGCTGATACCTCAAAATGAGCCATACACGCATATAGAAGAGATTTGTGAATACTTTATAGAAAATAAAAAAATCTCTAATAGTACAATTAATCACAGAAGGTTTGAGTGTCACTTTGTGTAAATGCTACTTGTTTTGATCAACAACAGAGTCTGTTGTAGTTTCTTGGTAGAAGGAGCTGACAACAGCTCTTAAACACATAAGATGCTGAGAAAGTAAGACAAAGAAATGGTGTGGGAGGACAAAACACATGAACATGGAATCAACAAAAAGCAAAGGTTAGAACTCAAGCTTTGTAGATGTGCTAGTCACTGAGAGACTTACATTTCAGGATACTAGGAGAAACCTGAATAAGGACGTGTGACATTTTGAAACTAAGATCAGAATGCCACGGTATTTCTTAAATAAGTGCACACCCTAACACAAAATTATAACGTTACTGTGTATTGCAGTATAAGCTAGAATCAGTGTATTGGAAGACCTTTCCCAAGCTGTATGTATACATACCTGTATACAGTACCTTGTTTCTTATTATTGGACTTAGTTGACTAGTGAACGTCAGGTCATGATGCAAGCTATATTTATTAATTTTGCATTTTTTATATTGTTCTTGTTTCTATTTCTAATTAAAACATCTGCTACAGAGGTGATTGAGAAGATAGGAAACTACTGGTTTATAATAATAAAATAACATTGATAGAAAATATTAATTTAGAAGTTGCAGTCCTAGTACTACTACTACTATACCACAGTCAGAGATAAGCCAAACAGGATTTTGATTCTATAGAAATGCAAAGCTTTAAGCTTCTAAAAAGGATTATATGGCATAGGTGCATTAGGATGAATGAAAGCAAGGAAAAGATATGCCTAGACATAAAAATTCCAGTTGCAGAATTTAAACTTTGACCCCATAATAGTTTGCTCTGCAGTTCTCTTGGGTAAATACTCTGTTTAAATGCATGAATCTTTCCTGTGTAAGTGACTTCTGCTGCAATTTGAATCATCAATCAAAGATTTTTGGTAATTGATATTACTTAGTGTGTCTCAGTTAAAGTAATGTCTATATTGTAACAGGCTGAAAATATTCAAAGCTTATTATAACACACCAAGTGAGTAAAGAACTAATTGGAGTCTTTGCATTTTGACATTGGTGACCCTGAATGAACAGCTTTTCTTTGTATAACGATGCTGATTATGTGCACAGCCTGGCTTTTGTAGTGACTGTGCATACACTAGTTTGTATTAAGAATTTATATAACAACCTTATAAATTCTTTGTGATCTGAGATACATGTAATGAAAACAAATCAATATTGCTGACTGCAGTAGCAATTTTGGGTAAGTCTGTAAGTTAAGTCTTTGAAGTTCAGGCAGTGACTTTTTTCTTTTTCTTTTTTTCTTTGTTTTCTTTTGAATTAAGTTCTGGACCAGGTGTGTCTTCCATATTTGCTTTTGTGGCCTGAAGATATTAATGTATTTGAATTTAAGAAACTAAGGTTATGTCTAAGCAGCAGAACACTTTCCTCCCAAACTACTTAAAAGTATCTGATTATTATATTGGTGTTTTTAACATTGGACATGTTTTAATTTTATTCTGTATTAAAAAAGTTAGATCAATTGATGCATAAGTCCCTTGTTAAAAAGTTTGAATAGATAATAATTTGTATGACTACCTAATAAAATAAGTTTGGTTTTAATTCTGTCTCCACAATTATGGCTATTAAAACCCTGTAGCTTATAGGTTCACTTTTAACTCTTAGAGCATTTAAAATTAAAATGAGGGTGTAAATTTGAAATTAAGAATGAAATGTAAGCATTAGCTAGCATTTCTCCTTAGATGTTTGATACCACCTCATCCTTAAACTCTGACTCATTGCAATCCTGGTGATGGAGCATGTTATGCGCTGGAAGACTCCCCTTGAAGCTTTCTTTTTTGCTTGTCCCTTTACATCTTTCTGTGGAAGCTTTCTAAACAGCCAGTTTCTGGTTGGCTGTACCATTAAAATCAGAGAAACTGTCTGGTCTGACTTTCTAAAGTACTTGCACAGATCCCCAGAAACCTTAAGTAGCCTCCTGGCATCTATACAAGAAGATCTTCTATCTTGAAAGTTAGAGTGTAGACAAAATTAAAGCAAAATTATGTCTTGTCACTGTAAAAAATTGTATTAACCTTTGATATAAATTCATTCTGTGGAAGAAGGTCTTACTTTGAATTTAGAAAGCACTATTTGTATCTCTTCTTGCATATCAGAAAATAAGTCGAATGGTGAAAGCATAGCACAAAAAGCAGTATCTTGACTGTTAGGTCAATAGAAAAGTATATTTTTAAAAAAGAAATCAGACACATGAGGTGCATAAAGACTGTTTAAAATTGTAAACACAGAATTAGAAATTCCATGAATATCTATTTATCTCTCGCACAGGTTTGTAATTTTCAAGTTAGTCTCAAATAATGTAAACGTATGTTGTATTTCTGTTTTTTACTTTTGTTATTTAGTTCTTCTAATTTTGCTTGCCTTACCTGCACATTGTTACCCAGTAGGTCCACTGAGAAGGCAACTGCTCAGTAGGTTTGGGCTGTCTTGGAATTTCCAACGTAGATTGGATTTTCACTGTAAACTTTTAAAAGATTTTCTTTTCTTCAGGCAACATATTAAGAATGTTTCCTTAGTCAGAAAAGAAAACCGAAGTAGGACACTTCTGATCTAATTGATTTGTTTTGTCCTAGTTGCAGAAAAACTAACTTTGCATTACTGTCTCAGTACAGATGAATACCAAAGAAAGAAGCCTTTAATTTTGGCTCTATTTAATAGACAAGCAGAGGAATAAATGTTAGCCAAGTACAACACTAAATCTTTATGGGAGGAAGAAAAGCTTGTTAAGCTATAAACTCTTTGGTAAAATGAACTGTAAAAATGAATTGTCAATATTTATTTCTCAGAATCTTTAAATTTTATTCTTTTTTTTGGTAATGATGTTTTGCAACAATCGTCTGCCTGTCAAAGGAAATTATTCTGTAAGGAACTAGGGAAGCCTTATGTCCCATTGATTTCTATCCTATGCCTTGTATTTTCACCTATTTTCTCACTCTTTTTCCTATGGTATACTCATCAGGCAAGAGGCAACGTGGCTAATTCAGAGTTATATACTCACTGGCCAGCGAGTATTTGTGTGCTGATTGTTGGGTTTACTGTAACTCCCGAACAGAGCACCGTTTTGAGTCTTCCTTATCTTCCCAGCACAAATTGTCATAATCCCTGGAGAAAATTTGCTGGTTGCTCCAAAGGAGGTCAGGAGGAGTCAGCTTAGGCGCAGAGGCAGACAGACAACACAATTGCCACCAACTCATATACTTAGGAAGCCAGGGTCTCCTAGGAATCACAGTAGATTGCTAAAATTTGTCCATGGTGTCGAGCTCTGTTTTAATTCACTGTATTTGGTTGTCTGACCTATTTGCTATGGTGTGTTTGTTTGTAATTATAATGAAGTGATTATGGTCTTAATTTATCACTTAAACTGGATTTCTTCTACCTCCTTTACTTTTATGCTGTCTGATTCTGTTCAGATATTAAGCTCTGTATGCGGCTGTGTATAGTATGTGTGAGTATGAGAAGAGATGCTTTCTTTTAGTGGAATTAATTTTTGAAGATTAAAATTCAGCAGTTTTATTTTTCCTTATCTTTTCATAAAGACTTTCATTAATCCTACCATAATGTCTCCAGAAGGTGACCGGGGGAATATGTACTTTGATTAACATTTGTTTAATGTGGGATTATCTATATTATTCGTGTGTTTTATTCACATTAAAACTGTGCCTATCAGCTCATTTTCATAGTTGAATGAGGAAGGTGAGCATTAGTGGACTAAGTGACTTTTTAAGTACAGTGAAGGACAGAACAAATACAACATACAGTGCACTGTGTCTTTTCCAGTATTCTTCTGAGTTACAGTGGTCACGCAGTGTAGTAAGCATCTTTTTTTCATTGGAGAGCTTTGATATTTCTTGCAAGTCTTCCTAATGCCGACGTTTAGATTGTAGTCTTCTTGTGCCACCTCTGAACAAAATACCAGGCATCTTTGCCTTATGAATGAGGGTAGATAAAACTAAGGAAAACATTTAAATCTGTATTTCAAGAGAATTTGTGGACAACTCATTAGTATTTATCAAATGTAGATCTTAAGACTGAAAGATATGTTATGTTTCAAGTATTTTTTTTTCTTCTATATAGTACAGACAATATTGTAGCCAAAGATCAGAGATTATATGAGAATGCTGTTTGTAAGAAAAAATACAATAGGCATTTGAGTCAATGTGTAAAATATTAGAGGAGAAATAAGAAACACCACATAAAGTAGCATTGATCTGCCTTTAGGAAGAAGTGCACTATAATTCTGCATTTTGTCTTATAGGTACATCATCCCAGCTTTGCAGAGGTCTGATGCAGGCTTTTATCAGTGTGTCGTACGAAACAGGATGGGGGCATTGCTGCAAAGAAGATCTGAAGTCCAAGTGGCATGTATGTTTGAATTGAAGTTATTCTGTGATTCAGTAGCTAACCGATTCTTTTTGTGGGTAAAAAACCAACATACCAATAACATTTGCTAGTCTGAAAAGTTATTAGATATCATATTTAATAAATTTTAAAATTACTGCATTACAAGAAGTTTCACACTTACTCTAGTTATCTTCTGGGAAACAGTTCAAAGCAGCGCAACATTCAGTCTTTAGAGCAAGCTTTGAGCTGTTCAAAGCCATCAAACCGAGATCGTTTGGAGGTAGCTGTAGCATGAGAAAACTATTATACCTTTCCCTGAATACGCAGGGATTAAGAAAGGCCATATAGCACAAAATAAACAATCAATCAAAACAAAACAAACAAAAAAAAAGCCCAGAGGACAGCAGAGATTCAGTGAAAGAAAACCGTATGGTGGAGATAGCTCCATCAAGATTTTGGATCATAATTCTTGCGCTACAAAATAAGCAGTTGTTACACAGTGAAAACCTTGCTAACCAAACTTTAAAAGTCTGTTCTCAACACCTTTCTGAACCAAACCCTCCAATGTCTGTACCTCTTTGGTTTGTACTATGCAGAATTTTTCAGAGTTGACCTCTGACTTGATATCTAACTTCCATTTGGAATGTTAAATTTATTTTCTCAGGAGTTAGTGCTAGTTATCATGACCTAAGAAATGATCGCATACTCTAATTTTCTTTTTTTTCGGTTACTATATAGAAAATATAATCCAAATAACTTGTTTGGAAATAATCATAAAATTTGGCCTTATTCTTTTTTCAAAGTAAAAACATAAAAAAAATTTAAAAAGAAACAGATTTGTATAGTGTGTTTAAGCAACGTGATACATGGATCAAATTTCTCTTCCTCAGGGTCAATAACTGGAAATTCAGTAGTAGTAAATGTCACTTGGTAAGTGGAGTTTAGATAAATTGAATTATTTATTAGAAACCCAATTCCAAGGAACTGATTCAAGTTAATCACTATGTCATGAGGGAAATTACATGGAATTTCCCGTGTTTTAAAATAAAAACAGTTGTAAATGGTACTATGCAAGTTTTGGTATCATGTTCACCATTTTACTGTATTACAGTAAATTATGTTACTATATGTGTAATGTCAGTAATATCAGTAATTTGATGTTTGATCTCTCAGTGGTATTGTTTCAGAGATGCTGGGAGCTAATGTAAAAATAATCTGCTGCTAAAATGGGGTTTTCCTTCCCTGCCTTCTACCAGCCCTTTTGCCCCTGCTGTATACTCCTCCTAGTGATCTTGTGCTCACTCTGACATGTGTCAGACCTTTGCAAGTACTCTTCTGAATATTCGTCTTCTGGTTTAGTGAATTATATCAGGTCACAGAGGATCTAGTGAAAGCTGGTGCGAGTGAGTGTAACTGAATGGGGTAAGGGACCTCCAACAAGGTTAGAAGGGGAAGGTGAGGGTGAGTTGCTTCTCATTCTGCAGCAGTGAGCCATTAGATTAGCCTAGATGCCTCTGGAGTTGCATCTACAGGTGTGGTTTCAGGGGACAAAGGCTTTGGTAGCAATACCAGAGAAACATACCCATTTTCTCCTGCATCCCATTAATCGTTCCCGCTCTTGTATTGCAATGTAGCACACTATCCCTTTAGGCTCAGCAGAGGAAAACTTGTTTGTTCAGCTGTGGACTGGGAAACTTCTCCAAAATTAAAAAAAAAAGCAATAATTATTTTGTAAGGTTTGTTAAAATAGTTCTTCCCCCCCGCCCCCCATCTGATTCCCTACGCAGCTGTACAGGCAGTTGTACTCGCGTAGTGGAGGGAGCAATTCGTGAGGAAGTACTTGTGGGAACGGTAGTGAGGAGGCGGCACAGGAATACTTTACCTTGATACTGCTGCTAAAGAATTTTGTCTCCTGAAAAGACAGCTTTATTCCCCTCTGAATGAGGGAAAGATTTGCAGTGAAGTGTTTTGTGTCTCCAGGCTTTTTTGTGTGTGCGTTTGGTTGTTCTTGAGAGAGAAAGACGTTTTAATTTTTTTCCCTCATTTAATTTGTAGTTCTGCATTGCTGAACAAGGCTAAAAAGCTATCTCTTAAGACTTCTCTGTCTCAATTAAGCAGTCTGTTTGTTTGTTTGTTTGTTTGTTTGTTTGTTTTCACTGATAAAGATATTGAGACAAAGCAAAGCAGATCTTATATGATTTGGGAGACCTTTGGTCTTGAACCTATAATGACCTATGTGGCTTCTATAGTGAAACTTGTCAGTCAGACTGGCACTTTATTCCCACAGATTAAAGTGTTCTACAAGGTTTAAGTATCTTCTTTCTCCTCTACCCATGGTAGCTACTGATACCATGTGATTGTTTTCTGTATTTTAACATTTTTGATCTAAATTAATTGACTTAAGCTGTGTGGACGTAACGAAGTACCTGATATTTTGCCATATTTTACGTTTTGGTTATTCTTGAAAACATATCGGAAAGCAGCATTCCAAGGGGTTACTAAAGTAATCTTATCCTGTCATCAAGAGTTACAGGGAACTGTATGTTAGATGTTTAACTCAGAAGGGTTCACAGGAAATGAACTATTTTTGCCACTGGATAGAGGATGCTTCCCAATACACTTAAACTCAGGATCTCCAGTGAAAAATTGAAAAGCACAAGTATAACGTGCATTGAGAAAGATCTGAGGTATTTTCCATGTCCTAGATTTCTGAAGTAGCAGAGAACTAGTTAAATAATTTAAAAAATGCTCTCAACATGTGCTAACATATTACTTAACTGAATGGGAACAGATATTTGTGAGAAAAATGCTGAGTAAATCTTAATTACAGAATGGGCTTAAAAACTCTTGGATTGTGAAGACTAATCATATGACAGTGAAGTTAATTAGATCCACCTACGCCGTTTGAAACTTCTTTTCAAGTAGGTGATCTGATTACAGTTGTAAGAAATATGGAGCAACAGAGGAAGTACAATGCTGATTATGTCTGAATAAATAACTTGAAAATCACAAAGATGATTAAAGCTTCTTTAAAATACCATGTGTTTTTAATTTCTGCTCTTGTTCTGTCTCTTCTCATCTCCTGCCATCCACAGACCTGATAGTAGTCTTCTATGTTTCAATGTGCTTTGCATCCCTCTCTGCACCAGAGAACTTGTAAAGAACCTTAAAAAAAAAAGGGGGGGGGGGGGGAATTCAGTGGCAGAAACCAGAATAGTTCCCTCTGTGTGTGAGTTTCTTGGTTTAAAGCAAAATAAAATGCATAGAAGTTCTTTGGAGGGTGAATAAGTAGGAGCCTACAGCCCTGTTTATTTTAATGGATAGGAATGTGATACAAAAGGCAAAAGAAAAACAAGAAAACGTTCACTGAATTTTTACAAGGACTCCATAGATCCATAGATACATGAACTTGTCTGTGGTTTAAAACCTTCAGAGACAGAGGTTCTGCAATTGTAGTTTTCTTTCTTCCAATAAAATTTTTGTTAAAAGCTGCTCTTTAATACTACTGATGCCTTTGTAAATGTCAGAGATCTAGATGCACTATAAATCGTAGTATAGTGCAACTAACAGCTACCAACATGACTATAGCCTTGTTATTTTGATATCCATTTGGGTATAATGGCTTACTCACATAGATCTAACTACACATTGGTTTGACTACAAGTGATAACAGCTGCTTGTCTATTTGTGTAGCTATGGATAAAAGGATAAAAAAAAAATTGGTGACCAAAAAATTGATAAAATTATATACACCACTTGCATTCCTTTGCATTGCACAGGAATTTCTTTTATATTGTGCAAGGATTTATTTAAAAAAAACCCAAAAGAAACCACCATTAAAATGTCACTTTCTGTTAAAAACACTCAGTTATTGCAAAAGAACACTGAGGCCATGCAGTACTGCTGACCGATGCACTTCTTGTGTGCACTAGCAGCACTTGGATTTGCCTTATGCCTTATGCTCATCCAAATCTGTATTCATCAAAACTGTCTCATGATCTGTAGTGTCATATTGACTAATTATAGCAATGCCAATGACTATTGTACAACACAGTTATTTCTCTGTCTGCTGAAAAGAAATGGGGAGAGAGACAAGAACTTCCAGGACTCTCAGTGTAATGTTTTTCTTTGCAGATATGGGAAATTTCATGGACACAAACCAGAGAAAAACAGTGACTCAAGGACAAGCCGCAGTTCTGAACTTCCTACACATACTCAGCTACCCAAGACCACAAGTGACATGGTTTAGAGATGGGCACAAGATTATACCAAGCAGCAGAATGTAAGTCAATTTAAAGCTCAAAATACCCCCACTCTAAAATATGATTAATTACATTTGATAACACAACTTACATTTTAAGTACACTAATTAAGGTTTAAAGAGAATAAAGTATCCTTGTTCATACTAAGTTTGAGATAAATGGCTATTTTAAGACCATCTCTGAACTTCCTAAGCAGTTTGAGAAAATAATTCATGTGATTTTAATGGTCCTGGTGCAGCATAAGGGAGTAGATCTGCAGAATGTCTGCGCTTCCTTCATGCTATTCATTTTTATGATACATTTTGGAAAAGTAAATGTTCATCTTTCAATTACGTTTACTTGAGTGGACTAACTTAATGAATACTGAGATTTTTCTTTTTTAATATGAGTCTGATTATTTTTACATGGAGTTATGCTTTTAATACTCTTTTCCTCACAATAAAATTCTAAATATTGCTTATTTTTTCCTTATCTTTTTAGCCTACAATGACAGTTTTATTTCTTTTTGACTAATTAGCAGCTCACCCACTAATGGCACAGTACTTGTGCTTTGATTAGTTGTTATCTCAAGGTGTGCTCATTTAGCCTTTCCTGAAACAGTTATGAAGCCATCCTGTGTTTTTACCTGCACAGTTTTATTTAGAGACTGAAGGGATTAGCTGTAACATTAACAAATGTAGATAAAATCTTTTTTTACTTGCCTAATTTATTAGAAAACTGTTGAAATGCCAAGAATGTTGGTGGTTATTTTTATCTGTGTATTATATTTTCATGTGTTCAAAGGCATAGATGTGCTAGCAACTGAGGGTAATAGGATACTGCTAAATTCCAGAAGGGGCGGCGAGTCTTTAGGGTTGATGTTAGTAAGGGAAAACTCTTCTTGGATTTTAATTTTATTAATCCATACTGTATATTTTACTGCTGCTTATGTGCATTTTTTAAACCTGAAAGCTAGTGTTACAGGCTCTTTGAAACTGTTAAAATTAGGATTGCAAGGTTGTGAAGCAACTATGTAATAATTTATGAATAATTTAATAGTAATTTGAAGAGAAACAAGCTGGAAGATGAAACAATGGGTTTCTGGGCAATCTCTTGAGGAGAGCTAAGTGACAAATCCCGAGTTATTAACCATTAAGAATCTACTTCCTCTACTCCTGCCACATTACAAATTTCCTTTTGTCAATGCTGAGAATACACAAATCAAAAAATTGCAGATGATGAAAAAGCCTTGTTATCCAGGTGTCAGACAGTTTCTTGGGAACTATTACTGGGAAACAGAACAAAGTGACCTAGGCAAATATGCAGTGTCTGAACATGAGATTTGTGTGAGTTCTCTTACAGGTTGGGAAAATTGCATGTAGAGATAGAGCGTCATGTATTCATTAATATAAAATCCTAATTTTCATATGCTATGCTCTGCTCTTACTCCTACCCTCTTGGGACTGTTAGGGTAAAATCACTTGTAATTCATAGCACTGTGGTAATGCTTACAAATGGGAAAACTGTAAAACTCTGTTCTATAGCAGGGGTCAAATATACCTAAATGTTTCCATATGTATTTTATTTCCCTCATCAGAAATCTTGTCTGAAAGGAGTTTGAGGACATTTGTCTGGCCTGTGTAGGAATTTCTAAATACTTTTGCAGTAGAAGTACATGTGCTGAAAGTGTGAACCTCCTTGGAAGTTTGATATATGTCGTATAGTAAGCCTGAGAAGTTCAGGAAGTGACAGATTTATGGTACACAATACCAATCATCAGTGCACTCTATGTGCGGTAGGTCTGCTGCTCCCTCAAAGTATTGGAAAAACCATATAGCATCCACTCACATATTGCTGTCTGTGAAATTCTGGAAGTAAATATGGCAGCCCTAAAAATACAGGAAACCTGAGACACAGTGAGGATGCATATAAAACTGTGGGAAATGTAAAAATATCTTGTGGGAACTCTGTTTCTTATCTGTGGAGCAAGTTGTGCATTTAACATCATGTTTTCTGTACACAAACAAGTGTATCAATTTAACGGATAACCTGCTAAACTGATCCGTTAAATTGATACAACCACCTTGTATGGATGCTCTTTAAACTGATTAAAAGTACCTTATATTGCTAAATCAATATAAAGCTTTTTTAATCCTCTTAAACAAGCTTACAATGATTTGGCCACATCAATCAGCTAGTCTGTCAGCTATAATAATGATTTCTAAGAGTGACATCGCTGCAGTGTATGCAGACTGAGGAAATAAGCAGTCCTAAAAATGAGGACAGTAGCAGTGGTTATGGTACCCAGCAATTTCTCATCAGTGCCCATTGAATACAGACGAAATTGGCATTGCCCAATATTTTATCTGTAGCAACTTTTAAGAAAACAATTCATTTAAATAGTTGGTCAAGTTAACTCTTACTCATGCAAAAGCCTTAATGTACACGTACTTAACATGGCTCCATTTTTATGCTATAATAATGATCCTGATGCTTATTTACACAGGGCTACTGTCACCACTAGAATGAATTCATTTCACTGATGTGGAAACAGAGAGTGTGCTGAGTTGTCCCTATGTGAGAAATATGAAAGATCAAAAGTAAGGAGTAGTTCTGAGGAAAAAAATAGTTCTTAAGATGTTTCAAGGAATGTCATTTAATTGGCTCTGCAGTAGGGTTTACCTAGCAGGCTTAAGGTAGTAAATGCTGATGTCTTTCTCTTTCACTGTTTACGGGTATTTAGGACATTTATGGGGAGAGGTTCTGCCAGCTATTCAGCATTCCAAAAGTAGTGTACTAGGGAGCCAAGATAACAGAATTTCTGAATTGTCAAAAAATTCTGGTATATATGTATTATTTTAAAGATACTTTACAACATGTCAAATAAGACTCTTATTTGTTCTTTGTGTTTTCTAATAATTATTTATACATGTTAACACAGTTGCCAGTTCTAACAGATCATAGAATCATAGAATAGTTTGGGTTGGAAGGGACCTCTAAAGGTCATCTAGTCCACCCCCCCTGCCGTGGGCAGGGACAGCTTCAACTAGATCAGGTTGCTCAGAGCCCCGGCCAACCTGACCTGGAATGTTTCCAGGGATGGGGCATCCACCACCTCTCTGGGCAACCTGGGCCACTGTTTCACCACCCTCAGCGTAAAACATTTCTTCCTTATATCTAGTCTAAATCTACCCCCCTTTAGTTTAAAGCCGTTCCCCCTTGTCCTGTCGCAACAGGCCCTGCTAAAAAGTTTGCCGCCATCTTTTTTATAAGCCCCCTTGAAGTACTGATCGGCTGCAATAGGGGCTCCCCGGAGCCTTCTCTTCTCCAGGCTGAACAACCCCAACTCTCTCAGCCTTTCTTCACAGGAGAGGTGTTCCATCCCCCTGATCATTTTCATGGCCCTCTTCTGGACCTGCTCCAACAGGTCCGTGTCTTTCTTGTGCTGAGGGCTCCAGAGCTGGACGCAGTGCTGCAGGTGGGGTCTCACTAGAGGAGATATTCCTGAATTCTGATGACCAGGTGTAACAAACCTGTAATTTCCTGTTTCTCTTACTGATCATTAGGCTGAAAAGTGTCAATTGTTTAGGCTGGGGAAAAAAAAAAGATTCAGTGGATAGCTTAGGTTTCACCTTTTTTTAGTCAGAATGGTAATCCTACTCTGTGAGTGTGCATCGCTGTGATATTTTCTGGGAGAAAGTTTCCTTTGAGACATAGGTAGTTTTTTTCAAACTGCATATTCTGTTTAATTTAACTGGTAGTGTAAGTCATAGTGGAATTTTGCAGCAAATAACTATGTATTAATTCCCATTTTAGTGGTGTTGGTGCCATAATATTTTCTTAAAGCCCCTGGATAAAAACAAGAATAGCATGACAAGTTCCTCCTAAATGAGTTGGCATGTAAAGTCAACAAATCCCTGTATAATTTATGAATGTGAAGCAAATGGCCTGCATATACTCATAGGGTTGTTGTTATAGTTTATGACTTAAGGCAACTAACAAATCTGCAGCAGAGCTCATGCGACATGATGGTGTGTATTTAAAAATTTAAGTCCTAAAATTTTCTCCCCCCTGCTTAGTACAGTGTGCATGTATATTCATGTTGGCTTTCGTGCATTATCTCTCACCAAAGCCTCAGCTTGATATTTTAAAGGGGCGTTTGTAGATCATCGGAAGGAAGCTGTGTACATGCTAGAAAAGTATGAAGTGGAGAATCAAGAGAGAAGATCAAAAGATTGACAACAAGAGAAAATAAGCAAGGAGAGGAATTAGGGTTTGGGATGGTTTTTATTATTATCTCGCATGCAGATTTCCCAAGAAGTTTTAGAAAAGACTTCATGTTACACCTAGACAGATTAATGTTTTCCAAATACACCAGTAGACTAATGTGGAATTACAACTGCACTGACATCCAGGGTCTTGACTGATGGGATGATTTCGCCTGTTTCCCCGCACATCTTACAGAAAACAGTAGCCTCTGTAAAGGTAACTGCATCAAGAGAAATTGCTACTCTGAGATGTCAAGTATTCAGCTTGCCTTGTCTGGGTGTACTTCATCAGACTTAAAAGCAGAGCGTATTTAACTTTCTTTACATGAGGCATGTACAGTACCTTGGAGAGGCACAAAGGATAGTAGCACCGCCAAGGCCTACAATTGCCTTTCAGTTGTGGCATTGAGGAATTAAATTCTCAGTACTCTTAGAGGATTTTTTTACCTTTTTCTAAGTGAAGGACTTTTTCACTGAAAAGGTTCACTCTAGCCATCAATTCATTTATTGCTGGTTTCTTCTTTAAGAAGAAAACTTCTACTATGAAGACATTATTACTGTATTCATTAGCTTTCTTACAGTGAAACTATTTTTTTCCCTTGGTAAGCTGCAGTTAGGTGACTATTAACTCGTGTCTTTTATTAGTGGAATTATGTCTGACACAAAACAGCAAAGTTCATTTTTGGCATATAAAGGTGTCCTGGGGTGTCCCTTTCAGCTGGGTGGCCATTTTGTCATTTAGTTAACTGTTAATGAACCAAAACATTTTACAAATGCACTTCATCCCACTAGACAGGGAAGATGAATTGCATTGCCTTTAGGTACACATGAGTTTAATATCTATTTTTTGCAGTAAGAACAATTCATTATGCATTTGAATGTGTGTGGTCATTACTAACTCTTATAGAGACTAAATGTGCTGACAGATTGTGGAATGAAAATATGTTAGGCACAAGCAACTGTCAAACATGACTTGCTGTGGTTTTGAACACCCATAATACCTTGCAAATAAGCAAAGCTGGTGCAGATTTGCTAGCCTTTTGTTAAGGTGAAATTTTAAATATATTAATGACAGTCTCAGAAAAAAGTAGGTGTAGCTAAATAGGCTTTAAAAGATGAGAAAAATTAAAATATCTAGGAATAATACATCAGATTTGGGGCTGATATTAGCATTAGACTAGGTTTTGCCTTGATGATAGCAGCTCACTTCATGTGCCATGTATACATCTTTCACGTTAAAACAAACACCACTTCATTTTATATGAGCAGTTGTAGTGACAGCAATGCATTTCTCTACAAATACTAGCCTGTCATACAACTTACGTTAGTTGCACATAATTACTTTTCACATACACCGGATAATACTTTAATTAAAATTGTGGTGATTAGCATTAGTGAACAATAAATTCAGAGACTGTCAACTCTGCAGTGTATTAGCTGAGCAATACTTAAAAAAAAAAAATTTGCAGGTCTCTTAAGTCTGCTAACATTATAAAGTGGAGTGACACCTCTCAGCAGTAAGAGATGTGACAAAAAAACCTATAAGCTGTTTTTATCTGTCCGTACCTTTTACAGGCTCCACATTAATTTTGAAGTCAGTACCTGAAAAAGAAGAATATTTTGTAGAATTACATTATTTCTTTACACTGAAATTCATTAGCACCCTATTATTCATTTATTTAACCAAACTTCTGCATCGAGTAATTTCAATTTGAAGGAACAGGCAGCACTAGGAATCATCTCACATAAAATTTTACTGTTATCCCCAAGGGCCATATG
>NW_008824369.1:3911746-4023205 GCF_000699105.1 Pygoscelis adeliae
TCTCCCATCATCTCTTCAAGTACTCAGTTTGAGCCGTCCCGGATGCTGTCAGTGGACAGTTTTGAGTATTATTGTCTAGTGTGTTCAGTAGAGGAAAACGTTAACACCTCAGGGTAAGCAAATCCCAGGATTATTTTCTAAAGCTGTTTGGCTTGTCTAGATTCAACCTCACTGTTTTTCTCTCTGCTCATAATTTGTTTGCCACAGATTTGAAACATATGTTTCAAAAATTAATTTATTCAGACCTCTTAACTTTTAGGGTGAAATCTCGTGTGCTGGTTAGATGAAGGGAGAGGAAGACTGAGTCGTATTTGGGGACCACGTATGTGCTGAATGCAGGGTGTGTAGGAGCAACGCAGCCCATCATAGGGTGGAAAAGGGATAGCAGAAAAAAATTGCTGCCAAAGAACATGCCTTTTAGCAAGGCTCATTTGGAAGTGGATTCCTCCCAAGAGAAGAGACTATGACTGATGAGATGCGAGGCACATTTGGGGATTTGACCAATATGTTTCATTACAAATTTGGACCAAAAACCACAGAGGGTTTTTTAATGTATATTTTTTTATAAGCCAGGGAAAGTTGCTGCCATTATGCTACCACTGTAAAATCTATATTTTTTGATAGAAAAAGAATGGATGCTTGGAACTAATATTGTGTTTTAATGGGTCTCAGCTGCTCACAGTATCTTTCAGCACAATCTTCAACAGCTGTAAATTTCAATAAAACTTTAAAGATCACTGTCCAAGATGAAAATCTGACTGTTGGATATTGTTTCTCCTAAGATGATCACATTTAAAGAACAGAATAATTCTATGTGCCACTAGGTTTATTAATCATAGATTTGGAATTTGTAAAACAAAGGGAATGGAAGTGTCACTAGAAGGAAACCTTTTTGCTCTAAGTATGATTTAGTTATCACAGCTTGCAGTAGAAATTGATTTATGAGTTTGTGGCTTTCTGGGGACAAAGGTACTTTGAGAGAGAAAAACATGGACTATGAAAAAAGTGTTAATATTATTACTCTTTGAAAGTGAACTTACGCTATTTTTTTAAAACCGATTTAGAGGTGGGTAAGTATAAAGACTCATTGTCATTGTACTTTGGGGCTCACTTCTTGCATCTGCTGCATTTCCTAATCAGAACTAATTATGATATTAGGGACAAATCACAAATATAATCCTTTAACAACTAGTGTGCTTTTGTGGAAAAACATTTTTCTGTCCGTCTTTGAACTACTCTGTCTACAAATGGAAATATTTTAATATGCAGCCAAGATAAGACTATTAAAAGTGTTGCAGTCATTCTTAAGAGCAAATATGCAAAAGAAACCTATTGCTTTATGCTTAAAAAGTGGCAATTGTTCACAAATCCCTGGGAACAATTTATCTCCTATTACCCCTCACATATCTCTGTTTTTATGGAAATAGATGCAAAATGGAAATAGATGCAAAATGCTTGTGACTTATCAAATATAGCAGAAGGTAATGTCTTACTTTGTTAACAGTATTCAACTTGAATTTAAAGAATTTGGTACATGGAAGCAAATTTGAAGCAGACCTTACGTTAATTAATGCTGCAGAGAAAGGAAGAAGCTGGCAGCTTGCCTATGGCTTATCTCTGATCCTTAGTTGTGAATGGAATCTTTAGCTGTTTTGTGTTTGGCCTTCATCTAACAGATTCCAAGTGAATTTAAATAAATTGTAAATGCCCTGTCTGAGGTTTCATGCGTCTATCTGATCTGTATGAGAGGGGTGATTTTTGGCTCTGGTGAAACTTTGGAAAGGCATCTTGCAATTAGAAGTGAGAAAAAACAGTCAAGTTCTGCCAATATTCATATGAAATCTATTTGACTGCTGCATGTTAGCACTACCTTTTATTTCTTAATATATGCCTGTGGCTATTTTTATATATTACACAAATCTGTTGTTTTACATGTCAGGACCAATTCTAGACATAGACAAACAAGGCATCTGTTTATTGGGGTGACCACAGCCATCACTTGCTTGCTCAGCTTTACTGTCTTTGCTTTTCCTTCTAAACTCCTGTCACTAGAGTGGGGAAGGAGTAGAATAGATCAGCCTACTTTTCATCATAGCAGTGGCAAGGGGAAAGGATAAGAAAGGGAAATGCTGGAGGAAGTCTATGCCTCTCCTCCCCTTCCACCTGACCGATACATGCTGTCAGCACAGAAATGAAGAAAACCATAGTTGGGTCAAGACAGGTGCATGTGTGGAGTCTGTGATACTGGGGGAGAGAGGTGGATTTGTGTTGTTCAACCCTGATGAAGGAAAGAAAAGACAGAGAGAGGAACTTCAAAGATGGCATGTTCTGGGGTAATGTTCGCAAATCCTAGGAAAAGGAGGGGCTGGATGAGGAGGAGTTGGGAAGACTGTGGTCTGGGAGTGGTGGTCTTCAGCTTTCACTCACATGGCAGAGGGAGTGCCAGTGTCCTGAGAGCGTGGCCCATGCTCGTGTTACCATCTTAAGCCCCATAGGAACAAAAGCCAGCCTCCCCAAAAGATCGGAGAAGTCCCCACGCCTGTTCCATGAGCTGCCTCACTCTTCTGTAATTTCTTCCCCCAAAATCTTACTGACCCTCTCCATCCAAACTCCCACCACAACCCCCCATATTGCCACTGATCCCTCCTGGATGTATGTCCCCTCTGGATCTATCCTCCCGTCACTGGAAAACTGAACGTTGCCAACATTTTGTCTTTGTAGTGGCTTATTTGTAGGAATGGAACCTAATGTGCAATTGACAAATAAATTCCTAGCTCAAAAAGCAGGAGAAGAAATATCTAGCGATTTCTGGTTTGTATGTTCCTGGCTACTTGAATTCTCAAAATAGAGGTGTAAAGGAGACCTTATTTGGGAAGAGCACTTGAAACCATTGAAGCTAAGATATGTACAACAACATTTTATGTATTTTTCTCCAAAACCTCAAAGGCTATTCACTTTTTAAAATAGAGTTTTGCTAGATTTTGCTCAATGATTTTTCAAGGAACTGCATTTGCTGTTGTCATTCAGCAACCAATACCATTTGCAAGAATTTTAACAATTCTGTTGCTGTCTGCCAGCTGCCATTTGTTCTTTTCCTACTTCCAGCATAATAGCTCTTCACTGGAAGAAGAGTGCAATACTTTCATAATAATCACTAGTTCAAATCACTGATTATTTTAAAACATCAAATCTAATTTTTGGCAATCCATCATCTGTTTCCATGGGAACGGAAACTGGCCTTAGCAGCAACAAGAAGCAGAGTTTATTGGGATACTTATAAATTTCAATGGCTGTTGTTAGCCGCGTTTTCTGTTTACCCAACAGATATTGCAGCAACAACCTCATAATACACTTTCAAAATTCTATGTACATTTCATTTTAATTTATTTATATTTTTATTCATGTTTTTCACAATTTAGCAGAAATGTTATAATCAAAGAGAGAGAAAATGTCAATAATCTCTAACATATGCAGTCAATATTGGATGTTTCCATCAAGTGTCTTTACTATTATTTTAACTCAGACTGTGATAAAAAAGAATGGAAAAATGTCCTGCCTTAAAGGAGCAAAAGATAAGTGGAGGCTCCCACTTTTAAGGGTGTCAGGTACAGCATTGCCCTTTGGTAATCTTATCCCAGAGCTTCTGCTCTCCAGAGTCTTATTTCCTCCATACCTTTTGCCCCAGAACAACCATTTCCTCAAGTGTGTGGCCTATCTGCCTGCTCCAGACCCAAATTCTCCTAATTCTTGCTATTTCAGAGCTCCATGAAACTTCTCTGTCTGTAATTCCTGCCTCCCAACTATTCCTGTCATCCACAGCCAGGTTCTCAGGCTGTTCCCAGCTCAGACATATCCCTTTCTCCTCACCTCTCCGCTTAGACACCTTGTTACCTTTCCAGGTACTGTCATTAATATCTCCCATCGAAGCCATTGCCTTATGTCCCCCAGACTTTTTCCTCCTCTTTGCCCAAATCATCTGCCAAAGTTTCCCTACCCTCTCTGTCACTTTCTCTGCAGGACCCCCTAACTCCGGGGTCCAGTTCTTGCTGCTCAACTCCTGTCCAGGCATTGCTCCTGCTCCCTGTCCCCTTCCTCTGCTGCTGGCCCCATCTGCTGTCCTCTCGTTGGTGAGTGTGGCCAGATGTGCCCATCCTGCTCCCTGGTGCTCCCTGCATAATGAAAGCATTAGCTTTGATTCTGGAAGAGAAACAGAAATCTGGATAGAGTCTGCTCTGACCATACATCAGCACAGACAGCTGTCTGAGAGGAAGAAAAGGAGGCAAACCCAAGAAAAATGGTAGTCATATAAACACACCATTTATAAACCCCATTTACCAAATTAGGAAGTAGTAGTAGTTGCGTGGATTTAAATATGCTGTTTTGCTGTAGATTTGTATGGAGCATTTGAGTATCAAAGAGAATAATTGGGCAACTAATTGAATGTAGTATTAATATGCATATCTAGCCAGCTTTTTTCCTTTTCTTCCCACTGTTTCAGAATAAAAACCATTATTTTTATAGCTTGTCATTATGTTGGCTCGGAAGCAAGGCAGCCATTTAAGACAAATCTTGAATCTTGAAAAGCTGTTCTATTACAAGACCTTATACCAAACAACCAACCCTATCATCTTCTCCCATCTTCTAATACTATTTTTGTCATCACAGCTGGAAGTTGGCTTACAAAGAAGTATTTTGGGGCAAAATAGATCATATGTACTAACAAACATGCTGGAACAAAATTGAGGATGATTTGTCTTGCTAAACAGGAGGAGAGAGGAAATTGTTAGATGCTCCATCTAGTGCTGAGGTACAAGGAGACAAATGCTGATTTTTTTCCAAGCTCTCAAATTATCTCTAAAGTGTTTCCAGTAACATGAAGCATCTCATAAAACTACTGTCGAAGCTAGCAAAAACGTTCCCTAGCACTGTTTGTCAGCTGCTAATACACTGGATCTTACCTGGTCAAGTTTAGATAAATTAACTGTCCTTTAGTAAAATGACACAGTTCCTTGATTTATTGCATGATCCCAAAATAAAAGTACTCCAGTGCTAATTCTGCTGCAAGTCTGGCTTGTCTTTAGATCTTTGATTTTATTCCTCATCACAAACTCTTTCTGTCCCAAATCTAAAGTGTGTGGAGGTTAGTGGAAGTGCCTTGAAAATTCTCAGTCCTTGCTTCTTTATGTAGTCCGTGCTTTCACAGGAACTGATCTTAGGTCACGTAATTCAGTTGCAATATTTACCGCAAAACCCACTTTCTAAACTAAATATCTGCCCTCACATCTTTGTGTCGGCTTGTTTATCAGTAATTTATTCACATTTAGTATAATTATGAACAAATCAAGCTATATTTTCAAAGAGATGGATTTGTCTACATACATACATGTAGTCAAAAACATGCTGCAATGAGGGGGATGATACATACCTGATAAGTAATAGCTAAGGGTGCATAGCAAGAGAGCGTGAACAGAGAATATTGTGCATCTGCTTCGCTGGGTCCTAGATCTGGTGTTGACTGGACCCAAGTATGGTTTCAACAGCATTATATGAAGAGTAAATTAATTTATTTTTAAGAAACCTTTTAGCAGCAGAAGTGAAAATACCTTGAAGAGATCTTGTAAATAGGCCTTTATCGTATGTTGGTGATTAAAAATTCCAGTACAAGAAATAAGCTAATATGTCACTGATAATTTAATAAAAACAGAGAGTTAGCAAAATCTTCTTGTTTCAGTGAAATAAAGAGAAGTGGCGGTTTAATATTTAAATGCCTGATAGCTTCTAATCCATAGCTGTCAGTGTTAATTTCACTAAATAAAAAAAGTTTATGGTGCTGAAGGTTCACTAATCAAGATTTATAAAGGTAGAATTTCAGGTGTCATCCTCTTGTCTTTTTGGGAAGCCACTTTATTCAGGAAACAATTCCAGAATGGAAAAAAATACCAAGCATGGAATGGAAAAACTAGCGTGTAAAATATACCTTGCTTTCTCTCATGAAGCCTATAGAAGTAATACTGGATGAATAAAGAATCTGAATGTCATTCCTGATGTTTTTAATTATTTAAGCAAAATTATTTAATCACTAGGAATATTTCTGATTGAGGAATACCTTTTAGAGTTCTCTCTTTCTCGCTGGGAGATAGTAATGAATTATGGGGTCTCTGAGACTGCTGTCATCTACTCTGAAGCCTGCTGCACCCAATGGGATATTCATTTAATCTGTTCTAATACATTCTGTTACCGGTAGGTATCAATTTTAATAATTTCTAGAGTAAAATATGCAAGTTCATCAAATGCAGTGCTTTTTTGTTCTTTTGATAGGTTTGTATTAGATAGCACAGACAGTTTTACACCAAAAGCAAAGATGACACATTGTGTTTGCTGCACATTGTTTTATATATAACTTGAGTAATACAAAGAGCATACGCATGATGTAAAATGGTCAAACGCTACGACAACAGGTCTAAGCTACGCAGCTAGATGCCAGATGATTTGCTAATAGTTTAAATTTTTTTAATTCCCTAATACTTCATTTATGCCTCTGAAATAACATAATAATAAAACCTTCTTTTGTATAACATCAAAGTACTTTCCAAAGGGTTACACTTTTACTCACATGCAGACCTTATAAAAAAAATCTTTTGGGTCTTTACTCACATGCAAATGTTGAATATCTTCTTTTATTAAACTGCAAAAGGGATTTACCAGAATTATGAAAAGACTCTGAACTTGTGCTTTATAAATGCTAATATAAAATCTAGTATTTTAATAAGTTTTTTAAATTTACATTTTTAAGTATAGTGCATTGGGTGAGCTTTGAAGGCGCACCCTCTCACTTTGACATTTACTTTCTGTTCCAACAGTTCCCTACTCCTTTAATACAGTCACACTTAAGAAGCTCTTTGTACTTTAATCTTTTAACTATCATAGATTATTTTACCCTGTGCTATGCTAGCCACAAAGTGGAGGGGAAGGTGTGCAGGGCAGAGGTATGCAGAGGCTGGAGTATGTTCAGATGGGGAAACAGCAGTCTTTAGAGCAATAAAGTATTGCCTCCCCAACCCATGTCGTGACCCACGATAGCAACAAGGTGCTCCTTCACAGAGCTGTGGGTAAGTGAAGAACCCAGGTCTTCTGAGTCAGTCTCAGTTCTGTGGTATCAGTGGCATTTTAACTTAAGTGAGTGTAGTGAGAAGAATCAGTGGTGATATAACCAAAGAGAATAAAAATGGAAACCTTTCTAGAATAGCTCAAAATCGAACAAAGCAGAAGACAAGATTTAGTTGCCTACTAATCTATATCAGAATTGTTCTAAGCTATTTTGGTATGTGAATGGCTTATGTTACTCTTTCCAAAACCCCATAGTGTTTTACATTAGTTAATGCTTGTTTTTCCTTTCAACCTTCCTTGTTCAATTGTCATGAGTAGATAAATACTGCTTTGTGCTTTGCAATTTTGCCATATCACAATTTAATCATTCAACATCAGCCAATTATAGAAACATCAGGATTGTCCAGAATTAACTCGGCCAAACTCTGAACTGACCGTTTGTATGTAATGGCTATTTTTACCTCAAAATTCTAATTCTAATTCTAATCCATCTCAGTATTTTGCATCTTATTCTACGAGAATGCAATTTTCTTAATACCAGCTTATTAGAGTTTTTGAAAGTTCTAATGTAGCACCATGTAGTTCTCCTTCATCCACTCCTTTGTTGATACAACTTAGCAAAATTAATAAGGGTGTAGTATAATCACAGAATCATAGAGCAGTTTGGGTTGGAAGGGACCTCTAAAGGTCATCTAGTCCAACCCCCCTGCCGTGGGCAGGGACAGCTTCAACCAGATCAGGTTGCTCAGAGCCCCGTCCAGCCTGACCTGGAATGTTTCCAGGGATGGGGCATCCACCACCTCTCTGGGCAACCTGGGCCAGTGCTTCACCACCCTCAGTGTAAAACATTTCTTCCTTATATCTAGTCTAAATCTACCCCCCTTTAGTTTAAAGCCGTTCCCCCTTGTCCTGTCGCAACAGGCCCTGCTAAAAAGTTTGCCGCCATCTTTTTTATAAGCCCCCTTGAAGTACTGATCGGCTGCAGTAAGGTCTCCCCGGAGCCTTCTTTTCTCTAGGCTGAAAAACCCCAACCCTCTCAGCCTTTCTTCATAGGAAGTTCATTTCAGTTTTTTAATTATTGTGAAAACTCAGATTCTCAGGGAAATTTTTGTGGTATTCTTGGGAGACTTTGTGTACTTAATGAGTCCTTGAATCATTTTGCTTACTGTGCTACAAGCATGATCCCTGCACAGTGTTCTAATGGAACAGTGCTAAACTATGTACTTGTCTTTAAGCATGTGATGAACTTACTGCATTTATTTGTATAAATATTTATAGGATCTGATCTCTGTTTGAAGATTTAAAAAGCATATTTTAGTTAAGCATTCTTTAATTGAATAAACAGTTTTTGCAAGAAAACCTCATTCCTATATGCATCAGGTCTTTGAAAAAGTTGCTAAGCAGTAAAGAAAAGCAACACAGCTGGATTTTAAAGGCATTTATGGCACAATCACTTGACTGTACTCTTAATGGTACTTTATAAATTTAGAGGGTCTTTTGCATTTTCACAAATCTCTCAACTTCCCTTCAAGGTTCCAAGATGAAAATAATTGTGTTACAAATACCAACTGCTTAAAATTGAATTTATATTTATACTTTCATAAAATTCAGGCCACTGCTTCTACATTAAGAAATTTTATTTCTGTAATGACTTCTGTGTAGAGCGGTCAAAGATTTGAGAGACTGGAACCATGTATCTGTGTTTTCTAGGTAACATTTCTAACTAAACATTGTAATGAACAAACTATTTTCCTATGCAGAATACTGAGGAGTGAACTGCATCACTTGAAATCTCTACTTTGATTTAATTTATTTATAATGTAGAGATCTGCCCATTAGGTAGTATTGTTAATAGTGACGATAATATTAGGTGCCTTAAATAAGGACAAAAAATGCCATTACAGATACCTATTTGCATATACTCATATAGAATTGTCAAATATAATTGGTCAAATCTGTACAGGATACAGAAACAGAAGAAATCCAGAGAATGACAAGGAAAATGTCCTAATATTTTTAAAATATGGGAAGACAATTGTACCATGTCTCGTACTTTGTGCATCTTAGTTATCTTCCTGGCAATTGGAACTGAATTTGCAGCTATTTGCAATGGCGTTAGAAAAGCTTTATTGAGCACAGTATTTCAATCATGAAAGACATAAGGGAAATGTCTGGCGTTTGGATTTTGGTTTTGTTTGGGGTTTTTTTACCATTAGTTTTATCACTGATATGTTCAGTAGATTACATAAATGTTTATTTGTGTGTTTGCACTCAAGCTTTGGAATATTGCAACTCCTGGAAGATTTTCAAATCAAATGCTCTAGGTGCAGGTAACGGCCTCTTTTTCCTTTGGATCATTCGATGTTACTGTTAACACTTATCTTTATGAAAGCTAAAATAATGGTAAAGGTAATGAAATCTCATGCTTCAGGGCATACGCTAATACTTACAAATCTACTTAATGTTTTGTGAGATTAATTAGTTAATATGTATACAGCATTTAGAACATAAGTAATTTTAAAGTTATGCCAAGAACTGCTACAGATTGATCATCTGTGGAACTCAAGAGTTAATTTCTCCTGTATACACTGTACAAATTAAGAACAACATTCGTTTTTTTAATCATCTGTATTTGTTACTGCCAGATCATTTGTCCCAGAAGAGTAACATATGCTACATTTAGTATGTTTAAAAACCAGCTAGTCCTGGCTAGTTTGCTCATCATGGCACATCTTGAAGTACCAGCCTGGCTAGGTCCACATAGGATTGTAACCTTCTGATGAACTCCAGGAAGCACCTTTAAATGCTTTGTATTCACACTTAATCTTTGCACTAGGAACCTTCAAATAGTAGTCTAGACCTAGGGCTCTGGCCCTTCACTCTTTTTCTTGCAAGGGTGTGCTTATATCCATCAAGAGCTCAGAAGTGGTTTAAGATGTATGCTGTAAAATTTCCAGAGCCTGGAAAGGAGGATTTATATTAGGAAGATGAGAACTGAAGCTGGAATATATACATGAAGTAAGAGAGTAGGTGTTTACAGGCAAAGTTTTGAATAGTTATGGTAAATTGGTGGCAGGAAGTCAAAACCAACCAGTTTTCCATCTATGCTCATTCAACAGAAAAAGGTTATTCTCAATACACATAGTAAATAAAGACAGAACAAGAAAAAATGCATTGAAAAACTTGTTCAGGGATAGTAACCTTTACTGAAATTAGAGGAAGGGTGGGCTGTTTTAACTAATGGTTTTAGTTTTTCCTCCTCAGAAGGTGCACAAAACTTAGCTTTGTAAATCAGTCTGTGTGGATTTGCACTTGAAAAAAGACATTCATATGAAATTTGCACCCCTTATTATTTTTAATTAGTAAAAAGTTCTGAATTAGATTTGTAATTACAAATTGGCGTCAAGTTTAAGTATGTTGAAACAAGCAATTCTCTATAAAGTTTATTTTCACTGAGACTGAAATGGTTGATACTTGCATTGCGTGTTGCGCTTGTTTGTTTTATTATTTTTCCTGGAACTGTGTTTGCTGTCATATGCAAACAAGAGAGATCAGTCTCTTATTTACCGAGGCTGAGTAAAAACACAGCGTATTATCTAGTTAGAAGACACAGTACACAGAGTAAGCAGATCAGGAAAATGTATTTCAATGCCAGCTTCATTAAGTCGATAATCATCTCAATATATTCCCTTACAACAACTTCAACAATTAGTAGCCATAGTTTTCTTTTCGTGATTAACTTTAATCAATGGTACAAAAAAATCCCCAAGAAAAAGTCCATGGTAATTGGAAGCTTCCAGAAAAATGTTCTCATATGTGAGGCGTTGCAGCAATAAGAGTCACAGGACCAAAATTTGCTTGTTAGTTCTGGATTCTGAATGGTGGAATTCACCACAGGTGATATAAGAGCAGCTCACCTCTGAGGAAACACACCTTAATTTCTGTCACAAACCATGTTTCTTCAAAATATATTCTTGTTTCCAGATACCTCAATAGTAGGACACGGCCACATGTAGAGAGTATCAATGACTTTGGTGGCTCAATTAGATTGGTGTCAGAGTTTAGTATTCTGTGACTGTGCTTATCTCCCCTGGCAAGACCATGAAGAATTGCTTCTGTTCTTGAGAAGCAGTTAGCGTATGAGCAAAGTTATTAACACACTAACTTTTATGCCGGGGTTTCATTTTTAGCTTCTGCCATTTTAGTCGAAGCTTCTGAAGGCATTTTTCATGAAACTTCTTCAGAATTTTCAACAATAGATTAAAAAAAAGTATTTACAGAATATGTGAATAAATAATGCTATAGCAAAATCACCATGGAAGAAATACCCCCTGTGAAGTCCCCCTGAAGTGGAAGACAGTGAGAAAAACCCAAAGCTGGCTCTCACCTGTACCGATCTCCTCCACGGCTCCTGTAGATGCATGTGGACACAGCCATTCCCTTGTCTTACTCAGCCTGCGGTCACGGGGCTGCCAGCAGCTCTGGCGGTTTTATTGATTGACTGTACTGGGTAGACCACTTGTTCAAATAGTGTCCTCACTATAGGAAGAAACTTATCCTGGGCTTAAGGAATTTAAATAGATGAAATGGCCAGAAAGGAAGGGAACAGGCAGTGCCAATGTAGCAGTGCTATCATTCTAACCTGGATGTCAGTCATCGTGATAAATTGATTTGATGTTACTTTATATCTTCCCCCCCGCTCCTTTTTGTTCCTTTCAGGAACTGTTTTCCATAGCGCTCATGAATCTTGGTTAGAGATCACTTGGTGTTCAGAGAAGCATTTCTGCCAGGAGTCTACCAATGTGAAATCTGGACTGCTTGATACATGTTTCACAATTTTCATAGGCTGAGTACAGGCCAGTAATGTGAGATATACGTCCACACTCAGTGTTTAAGGCAAGCAGCCTCTTACCACACAGGCTATAGAAAGTTTTGAAGGAAGGTAATACTTCCCTGAGGATCAACTCCCTCCTCAAAAGCAGTCTGAATTTCGGTCTTGGATGCCTTTATCATGTATGAAGAAAAGAGAAAAGAAATGCTGAACAATATTATTATGTGAGTAGATTGAATATTGAATATCTTTTGAAACTTAATGAAACAATACCCAAGTCTGTGAAAAGGTCCTTTTTTTTTTCAAGAAGAATTCTGTTTTATAAGGTGTTTTCAAAAAATTATAGATGAAAATATTTTTGGCTAACATGTTTCAGTTTTATTCTGAACACAATGATCTCTGATGGCATTGCTTAAGAAGAGAATACTGTGTCACCAGATCAGTGACAGTAGAGATGAGACAGGCTAATAAATATTCTTGGAAGCATTACTGGCTGCTCTGGTGTCCAAAATATGGTGTGCTAAAGCCAGTTCTGGATCTCATGGGGAAGACTTTGGCTTTGTAGTTGCAATGTTAAACATCTCCTTTTGTTTTGAGGAATCCAGATATTTAGAATGATAACTTATAACGACATTTGTTTCAGAAGCAAAATTCAACAATCCAAAACTTCCTATTCACTCTGTTCCTGTCTAGAGTTGAGGAAGAACCTCCTGTTTCCTTTCGTTTATCATAAAGGGTCTTATAATTGAAGACAAAAAAATGTCAGAGGTGTCTACAGTTGTACATATGCATTAGGCTGATTTGAATAGAGTAGATGAATTCTTGATACTACAGTCTTCAGTGCGGATTGAAGCTACATGAACATCTTTCATTCATTCAACATAGCTATTCAAGGTATATTATTATTTTTAGGTGACTTTTATCGATTTTAAATAAATTTTTATGTGAGATAAAGTGTTATAGTATGTTTTGTAACGTGTCATAAAATTTGCTGAGCATCATCTGGATTGATTCACACCCAGTATGAAATATACTGATAGAGTGTTTCCTTGGTGATTTCGTGTTTTTCTGATTATGTCTTTTAATTCTCTCTTTCTCATATATTAGACAGGTTTTTCTCACTGTGGTGAGCCGAAAGGCTCATGGGCTACAAGAAGCTTCAGTATTTTCCTGTGCTCCCTGCTGCTTTGTGTATTCTGTCACTGGCATATTCACTCGATTATATGACAGGCAATAACTGCTCTCTGAGGGAGTAAAAACAACTGTTGAATTCGTTTTTAAATTATATCATATTGCTCTGTTCGAAACCTCTTTTAAATAAATGTTGAGGATAGAACTATTGATGTGGTTTTTAAACTTTAAATTTCAGTTAGTTCAGATCATTTGAAATAGTCCTTCAGCAAGAATAAATCAGTTTTTATAACTTATAACTTTCAATTACAGTCTTCGGAGAGAATAACAGCGTGTTTCAAGGAGCTGTAAAGTACAACAACAAGGAAATGTTACTGTTCCATTTGTTCGGGCTTTAAGCTCCTGTGGAACCTAACAAGAGTTTTTCGTAAGGAAGCACATCCTGGCAGGATCCTTGAGCGTGTCACTCTAGGTGTGGCTTTGATCTAGTGTTTGAGCTTTCACTTAAGGAACTTACTGATAAGCCTTGTGGGGGGATGATGCTGACCTACTTTGCTCTATTTCTGCTGCTCAATAAAAATGGACTGAGAAACACAGGCTGTTACCGTCTTTACTGATGTGCCACTGAATTGCATGAAAAGATGGTTCCTCTGTACGAATTGCAAACTGGTGGCTCTGATGAAGGAGAAATTTCGGACTTAACTAATAGCTGATTCCGTTGTAAGGTATTGGACAATGCAAAAGCTTTAAAATGTAGCAGGAGTAAATTTAAACTAAACCAGGTATGGATCTATTGTTAGGTGCAAACTAGAAATACTGACTCAGAATAAGCATAAGTGTTCTATATTTAGAACAAATGCTATGGAATTAGATAGATAGATAGGTAGAACCCACACAATAGTGTGGGTTAAGTAGAAGGCTTACCTTGTAATTTATTCTAAGTGTGTTAAAGGACCCAGCTGATTGGTTCTTATCTACTAATGTTAGTTTTTAATAAATCTTTCAGAGCCTGGTAAAATCCAAAGGCTTATATGACTGCCAGTATAATTCCAGTCCTTAAAAAAAAACCAAAAAGAATGACTCGAACGGCAATCTCATTAGAGGACATCAGTCCTGGGCAGAGTAGCTGAATGGCTCCGTTGGCACTGTAGCAACAGGAAATGGTAAATTCACCCTACTTTAATTCTTTAGAGTGTCATTTACTGATTTGTTTCTGCCTGAGCTTTGTTTCTGTGTATGCAGATTCGGCTAATAAGATGGGCTTTGGAAATAATATGGAAATACTAGAGTAATTTTTCTTTCCTTTTTTTCTGACCCTCTTGCCTGATCTTGGCACTTACTTAAACAACTGGTATTGAGAACGGAGCACGTGTTGCTGTCACTGCATTTTTTTTCTGCTGGACCAGGGCTGTACCAGGTAAATTACCTCCCCTTAAGTCTCCCTTGGTCCAACTCTAAGATGACGGGTGCTAGGAGAGAAAACGGTAACCACATTCATTTTTAGCTGCTCATTATGTAGGTTTTCCTCTGACCAATTAGACAACTTGATTCTCGAAACTACAGTACCTGGATTTATTGCTTCTACCATTGCTTTACTGGTAAAGCAGAAATGAGGAAGCAACTGCTTGAAAATGTTGTCTGAAATTTTTAGCATTAATACCTCTCTGAAACATCTATTTCTTGTTTGCATTCTCTGGCCTCCTCTGTAGCATTAAACACTTTAGTAACTATTTTTTTTTCCCTGTTATGATAGTGCCATATTCTATGATCTAAGGATTTTTTTAATAAAGCCTTTACATCTTTTCTTTTTTCCACGGACACAAAGACAGATCAATGAAACTTACGAAAAAGTTGCTAAATTGGCATATGCAACATTGATTGCAGGATGTCTGTGTTACAGATTGACCTGATATTTTTCCATTTTAAATTAAGAAAAAAATCAGCATAAATAGCAATAAGATGTGTAAAGGATAATATTTCCTCAGGTGAAATCCCATTCAAATTGTCAGGCATACAAATTTAGTTAAGGCAAAGGTGAGAAAATATTGTCCTTTAAACTAACTTCAGTGAAATGATACAGATTAGAAAAGCAAAGCCGTGAACAGTAGAAATATGAAGCATTTCCTAATACCAAAAGTAATTTTTCTTCCTTCCTTCCTTCCTTCACTCTTTTAGCCTTTCTTTCCCTTTTTTCTCTCACTTGCAGTGCATGGATTGTAGGGTTTCATTATTTACTGCATAAATCAGTATTTTACTTTTTGTAGGTGATTTTTAGAAATTTGCTAGCTTAGATTCATATCACGGAATTCAACTTGTGTTACCCTGCTGCTCCAGGATCTGAGTTACTATTCTAAGGCTTCTAGTGCTTTGCGCTTTTATCTGGCCCTTGATGAAGCTGTGTTTGCACAACCATAGAATTTACAGAATTTTGACCCTTTTGTTTCACAGATCTTACTCCGCTTTTCTGAAAGATTAGTTGGGAACTTTAGGATGTATTTCAGATAGTTCTGTAAAATGGTAACTGAAGTAGGATGACGTCTATCCCATCTCCCCATATGCCTCAGGAATTTCCCACATCATTAGTGTTTTCTGCATTGCAACCCTACTAGGTAAAAAGGGACCAGTCCTCCGCCTCTGTATGTCCATTGTAGTTGTCCTTGAAATATAGATTATGGGAGGGAAGTCTTGTACATGAGCTTGAACCATGCAACATGAAAAACTAAAGAAAACTATATGTAAAATGATATAGGGGAATTCAATCGTTTTACTTTGTTCAAATTTTCAAATGATGGACTTCCATTGAACACCAACTTCTAACACACTGTCTCACTGCTCAGTATAATCCAAAATAATTGCACATATAATTAGCATTCAATTAACGAGTTAGATTTCTCTAACTGCTACTAACTTTGAATCTCCATTTACAGATTGTTCTAACTTGATAATATCTGTCTTTTATGGTGTCTAATTGGCTTTTAGAAAAGATAAATTAGGTTTTCCATTAGAACATAAGAAATGCCCTATTGGCTCAGACTGATGGTCCATCAAGCCCAGTATTCTGTCTTGCCACTAGCAAAAAGAGATGCTCTTTAGAGAGACCATGCAACTGTTTTCCCTTGTTCTCCTCCAGCATCCAGAATTTTTGGATTAGAGATGCTGGAGGGTTAAAATTATGATACAGCTTTATGTAATCGTAAATGTGCTTTCTTTAGCACAGATTACATAAGGAATATTACAAACAAACAAAAGGATTGTATGTCCCTTGTGCACTTACGAAACAGGAGGGTAGCATATTCACAACATTACGATTTGTTTCTTTAAAGATTTAGACTTAGTAAAAAAATTGGAGGAAAATTTAATATAAACAGTGAACTATTCCAATATGACAACACAGATTTATGAAAATATCTTTCCTATTTAATATTTGTAGAAATTGTCTAGGAAAGAGACTAAACATAATACCACTGTGGTAAACATTCACAGGTTATACTAAATTTGATGGAATGCTAAAGGACTGAAGCAGACATCTGGAGATATTAGGCAAGGTAAATACAGGATGACATTTGGTTGAAAAATGGAGGCTTTTCAAAAAAGGAAAAAAACAACAACTTGGCCAGCGATTTGATGATCAAGAGGTAGCACTTTCTCTGGTAGAGGAAGAGCTTTTGAGTCCAGGAGTTCTGGAAGGAAAAAAAAAAGTGAAAACTTTTTGTATGATCTTTCAGGGTATTCATCTGACTCTCTAAACTTGATTCAGAAAGAGGGCAATAGAGGTTTCTCTTATTTCTTTCATCTTTTCATCTAGGCTGTTTCACAAAGGGCTAAGTTAGAAAAGGTTTCCTGGGTGTTATGCTGACAGCATCTCCTAACAGATACAGCTGTGCATTAGTAATATGGGAATGCTTAAACCTGTATCCTGAAATAAATTGTCCTTTAATCATTGAAAACCAACCTTTTTTTCAGGGTTAGGATTCACCTGTCCCTATACAGATATTACTGATATAACTTATACATCATGGCTTTTGCTGATACAGAAATGCCTTTAAATCTCTAACAATTTACTGTGTTGGCAAAAATTCTAAGCTTTTTTGAATACAAGTGGAAGAAATTTTGTGAAGTCTCTTACTCTACTATACACCAGCTGAAGCATTTTCACAATCTGCCCTATCATCACTGCCTTGAGCTGATTAAGGATTAATGTGTTATAAAGACACTCCACTTGGGAGGGGGATTAGCTATGCATCAATCCATAGCAATAACTCATGAATCATCAAAAAAGGCACTGAATAGCCGTGTTTAGCATGGAATATTTTCTTGGGTTAAAACACAGTTCATCAGCTTCTTCCTCTGTTGAAGAGGTTCAAACTCTAGCAGTTTCCTGGGTTATTTGGATGTCAGTTATAGAACTGTTGACTATTGAAACCTCCTTTCTCAGTCACAGAAGAGCAGCTGACGACAGAAAACTAAACAAAATGCCACTTTTCTTATGAGCAATTTATTGAATACTTCTAATACTTCCATGCCTGATGATTATCTTCTATGGTAAACAGCAGAAACATCTAAGATATTATTAGGTAAACATTTCTGGGCAACGTTATATTTACTGTTTTCTTCAGGAGGAAGCCTCTTGGACCATGTGACACTACTGAATTACAGTTTCTTTAAAAACAGAGCTTGTCATTGCAATTAAGTATCTGAAATTACAGCAGTCAAAATCCAATTTCATAAAACATTAAATTGAGTCTGCTTTAGAATGTATTTACACAACACTAAGAAAGGGAGTGGAATGAACTATAAATTTTCCATTTTACTTGCCAGCCAGAATGCCACAATAAAATACTTTTGAAAATCTCGTACAAAAAAATTCCATAGCATGTGCTTGCATGACATCTAACTCCAGCGCGTGTCATCACTTCTTGTTCCTGCAAGGAGTAGGCTTACACTAACAGCGAAGATATGAAAGGTTATGATTACCAAATCCCTGTATGAAAAAGTCTTTAGATCCCGAAGACATTTAGCAAAAAGAATGTATACTGATCAACATCTGGAGACAAATAGGGTCCTGCAGGAGGATGTTAGCTGCAAAATAAAAGCAAAGAGAGTAATAAATGCAGATTATAAATAAACAATAAGATTAGAGAAGACATTTCAGCTGTAAGCTCTTCTTAGGGCTATGAGAAAATATATTCTGTTTTTTTCCACAGCCTGAAGAGGGTCTCATAGCCTAAGTGTCATATCTTATTTGGTGCTCTCTACTAGTGCAAATTAACCCTTCATTCAGTGTTTTTATACTCTATACTGATGCAGAAAATTATATGAAATTCTTCTATTTTTAATCTTAGTAACACCCTCAGTAGTTTTCTGAACAGTCTTAAGTAGTTAATGAGTTTAGAGATAAATGGATTGGTTTACACCATTCATTTACAAATGCAGTCAAGATCAGCAAGATGTACAACAGAACATAATTACAATCAGTGGCAAATGTGTATGTTCTGTAGCTTCTGTTAAGCCCCAAATGCAAGATTTTTTGGACAAATTCATTTAGAATGAAATATCCTGAACAACTTTGTTTCTGCCTTTCTCAAAGTCTCGAATATCTTGTGAGTCCTTTCAATTGATCTAGGTAAAATAATTTTTTTATGAGAAATAAGGATTGATTGTATGATAAAACTCAAAGAAATCACAGATTAAAAAAATAGATGCAACATTTCCAGTGGATTTTGGTGGTATCAGTGTTTTTCATATTTATATACTTTTTACTTTCTAATAAAACAAACCAATCAATATCCTAGGAGATTTTCTGAATCTGTGAGTAGAACATAAGAACTGTTTGTTAAAAGCTTTATAATGTCGTTCCTAGTGAAGGATCATTAAAGAGGTTTCCTCTTCTGACTGACATGCCTGGGAATGTGGTTTTTAAGCTTTACAAGAGTGGCATGGCTGTAATAAGGAACAAGAATGGGTCATTTACTGTGGTTACGAAGAGACACTGATGCTCCCTCTGTTGAAGGGCATTGATTTTTTCATTTTGGCTTGCATCGTAAATAGACATTGAGAAAAAGTACCACTCAATGATTGTTTGCATGGCAAAAGAGAGTTGAGATGCTTTTCATTGAAAAGGGAATCTTGTTGCTGCATTGATTTTATCTGACTGCTGTTTGTTTCTGTGTACAGATCTAACGTATAATCAGAATCACTAAACAGGGA
The DNA here is from genome assembly GCF_000699105.1 of Pygoscelis adeliae. NCBI lineage: Eukaryota > Metazoa > Chordata > Aves > Sphenisciformes > Spheniscidae > Pygoscelis > Pygoscelis adeliae. Next base: position 3,931,023 of record NW_008824369.1, read on the forward strand.
ACCCAGTAAATCACATTATATGTTGTTTTACAGTAGCAGAAAGTATAAGAACTGTTTTTGGAACTGTAACATAAAATTTGGCTTTAATTTATCCAAATAGCCATTGAAAATGTTAACAGTTAATCAGTCTGGTGACCAGGAAATGAAAATTCTGAGATATATTCACTTTCCGCCCCCCCCCTATTAAACACTGGGTGCAGAAGACTTCTACGCCTTCTCTTCATGTCAAAAAAGTCTGTTAAATTAGGGAGACTTTTTATCTAAATAATCATTGTAAGTGTTTGCGTTATCATCAGATTCATGCTCAAGTTGTCACACGGAATTATACTGCTGAGAAAAAACAGAACTTCCAATGAATTTTTTTAACAATTTGCCATCTCAACCAATTTTTCATGTTTTTTAAAAATCTCTTGGCAAGAATTTTCACTTATTAGATCACACATTCTTCCTCTTGCACCAAAAATGGTGGGTCTGCCTTCATTGACAGCAAAATTATTCCTACTCAAGAATCTGGAGAGTATCTAGCTGGTACCAATGTGATAAGTGTGCTAAATTAATTGTCATTCAGTTTCTTCTAATACAGAAAGGTCCTTGAAGGAGACTGTCACAGGTATAAAGGAATAAAGAACTGAAAGCAAGCAACCGCTTGAGAGATGAGAGATGTATTTCTCATCCAGTTAAAACAGATGAAAACCTGTTTGCAAGGCTTCATTGGCATTTAAGGAGAAAAGCCCAGAATTAGAATGAAAGATGATGTGCTAGAAAGACTTGAAGAAATGCAAAATAATGAAGAGTGTAACAAGAAATACTAGGATTAATTTCTAGTGCTGATCTTTTTTTTTAATAGTCTCCACCTTTTTTTTCGGCCTTTTTATATAAATCCTTATTACTTCCTTACTGATTCTTACATGTCTTAGTTTTCCTTTATTTGGTTTTCCTTTATCTTCCACATATTTTCTCTTCATCTTTCCATCAGGTATTTATTCAGTTCATCTTACCTTGCCCATTTTTTAACCAGGATCCATAAATTGGCCTTCCTTTCAGGTCTTCCTTCCTCTAGATCATATTTGCAGTAATCAGCACAGAAGAAATGGCAAAGGACCCTGCTTTGCAGGGAGTTCCCTGGCATATTTTCGTTTTGCTACAGACCTTTGTACAGATTTTAGCTTTCCTGAGCTGCTTTTTTCCAGCTAAGTCAAGAGAAGAATGGAGTATGTTTATAAGACTCCTCATCATTGTGATACCTGAGTAGTGATGTTCCAGCTTTTCTGTCAGTCACCCTGTTTCCCCGAGAAGTGCTTTTATTCATGGAGCTGTATCCTTCAAAGTTTGCACTGAGTTGGTCCGTAGCAGAAAAGCAGCTGCAGGCCTTGTGTATAGGTTATCAACCTGGTCTCCAGAATGTAAGCTTTTCTGTTTAAAAAAAAAAAAAAAAAAAAAAAGCAGTCTCTATCTTTCCTGAAACTTCTCTTCACTAGTCATGTCATTCAATTTATGGCTGATCTTGTTAACTCACTGACAAGCCAGACACAAAAGCCTCTCAAAACTGTGTAGTTGAGTAATTGCTCGAGATAGCTTGTAAAGCTGGAGATACAGGGCAGACCTCAAGAAACCTTCCCTCAAGAGCTGTTTGCTTAGCCTCATTTCGCATTGCAGACACATTAACACCGTGACATAATCAAGGGCTACTGGTCTTCCCGTGGCTTCTTCGCATCCTTCGATATACCCCATTCTGTGACCTAATTTGACATCCATCTATTACCAGCTCCTGAACAGTCAACAGTGCCCAGTGTTCTGCTCTTTGGTTTGCCTAGATTCCAGAACCAGCAGCACTTCTGATACAGTGTGCTCTGACTTTTGAGAAGTCTGTTGAAAAGCTTTCATTTTAGTATCTTATCAGCTAGTCTGAATCCAAAACTGTGAACACACTTCCCTTCTAGAGGAAGAACAAAACCAGAACTGTATGAGAAGCACCATGCTTGTTAGAAATCTAAAATAGAAACTAAAGGTTGTTGAGAAATTTATTAACTCTGCATTTGTTCTTTACTCACTCCAGTTACAAACTAAGATGTGTTAGCTTAAATTATTTTTGTTATACATAATTATAAGCCTTCGGTGACTACCTTTAAGATAGATAACTTCATATGTTTTGCTTGGTAAATTGAACTGATTAAGAGGATATAGACAGTCAGCTGTCATGGCTCAGGTGACTAGTGGAGACTCTCTAAGCTGCAGTAATTTGTCACTTCTGATCATCTGTCCATGTACTGAGAGATTTGTGAACCATCCCATTGAAACTGGAATTGTAAACATGGAAGGCTTAGTGTGACAATGTAAATATGGTGACATGTGAAATGACTTTTTGGAGATCTGGAAAGTAACTGGAGATGGTTTAAAATAAACAGAGTAACCTCATGTAATTTTAGAAACATTAATATTGGGGAATTACAACAACCGGCAATTACAAAAACCAGCACCATATACTGATGAAGTTATATAGAAATAATGAATGTATCAATAAAGATGAAAAAACTATTGGTAGCTGTATCAGCATTACTGGAAGACTATCCCCAGGTAATAAGTTGTTTCTGGTTTTCTGATGGGTATGTTTATGAATGCTATTTGGTATGTTTGGAAAACAGAATCCCTCCTTAATGCAGTCAAATATGTTGTGTTCTGAAACAGGCCAACACATAAATGATTTTATCAGGTGTTACAGGATGCGCGTAAGCCATAAGTGAAATGAAGGCAACCATTTTCTGCAATCTTAGAGGTCAGTTTGGCACAATCTACTTGGTTTAAATTTTATCAGCTCCTCAAAGTACTTACTATTTTGAGAATTTCTTCCCTTGTATTAATTTTCTGATGGTTAATATGATGAAATGAAAAGAAGCACCTTTGAAGCTTACAGTTGTCATGATGACAGGTTTGCTTTTTCTTCACGTATTCTGACATGTTCAGTCATGATTCTGTTGCGCTCAAATGCAGTATGTTTTAAGTTACTTCGTAACTGAGATTCACCTTCCTATGCATCTTCACAAAGGGCTTTATGTAGATAAATTTCACATCTTGCAGTCAACCTGTCATCTCCTACAATAAGATGATAGAAATCTCAAGAATATAAATATCACTTGAACACTGTGTCTTTAGCTGATCTAGATAAAAGATTGTGGAGGTAAAATACCAGTACTAAGAAGTTTTTGTAAGTATTTGTTAAATAGGCTTAGAAGGAGGAGGAGGAGGAGGAGGAGGCTAGAAGGGTTGCAGGCAGGTTAAGGAGAGAGCCCAGATGTGGATTCTAAGGAGAATGATGATGTTTGTGAATCGGGTACTGTGTTGCTAACCTCTGTCAAATAATAATTCTCAAGTTATAGTAACATCTAACAGGAGACTAACTGATTATGGCATAGGGCTGGAGTAACCTTGAATAGAATTCATGGTGTCTTGAGGACTATTAATGAGTGAGGTACTTTTTAACATGAGAAGAGAAAGCTGGTTCAGAATATAGCTTCCATTAAACAGGACTCCAAAAATACAATAATAAACTATATCGGTTATTCATTTATGCCTTTAGTCCTTATCTTGTTCACGCTTGGTATCACCAGCTTACAGGGGCAAATAGTGCGACTTGACAGAAGTTAACACTTTTCATGTTGTGACCAGAAATATATAAATTGCCACTTCTTTTGGAGTGCTTCAAAACAGATATTCTTCAGAAGATACTACTGATAAGCTTGGAGTAGAACTTGAGTGCTTTTGTTAATGTGAAAATACATAGAAACTTCCTGACTTTTTGTAAACCTTTAAAATTGGTTAATTTAACCATAATCAGATGTAGTAATTAGAGCAGATTTTTTGTGTTAGTTTTCCTTTAATGGCATTCATAACCCATGGGAAAGGATGGTAATTTTTTCATCACCAACTCATTGTCATTCAGAATAAGGAAAAAACAATAGTTTTTCACTGGATGTTTTCAGTAGAGTGGTAGTTGATGAGGCTGTGTTTATCAGCAGCTTCCTTTGCATGCTATTACATCTTGTAAAAACAGTCTGTTTTTTTCTCCAGGTACTTCAGTTCCAGTCCAGTTTTAAGGATAATGCTTCCTAGTTTGAAGCAATTGTAGAGCACTTACAAATCTTTATCTGGTGGTTGTTCATTGTAGGCCACTCCTACACGCTACTGAATGCTTTCAACTCTGTCTAGAAGTTGAGGGAGCTTAGCAGTTTCCCATGTAGAACCCTTTATTAATCAGGTTAATAGGAGAAAAATAGCATTCATAGAGTTGCTCTAGCTTACATTTAGTAACAGAGCAGGTCATTAGTAATGCTGTCAGATAATGGAAAAATATGTTCTGCACATGAAACTTTGTATCAACAAAAAGGTCAGTATATTATAGTAGTTAGCATATTACAGCAGTTACATCTAGTCACCAATAATATAATCAGCAGGAGCTAAATTGACTGAAGTAATGGATTAGTGTTCAGTCAACTGAAGTTTCATAGGAAAGCTCCCCTTCATTCTTCCCGATCCTCCAAAATTCAGGACTTGGATACAGAAGGGACAGTTGGCCAGAATAATTATTATCTCTTAAAATAGGAGTGTTCTTATTTGTTGCTTTTATGAAATATTTGTTACACTGAAGTTTACATCTGACCTTTCTTTGGAGTAATTTTTCCAGGTAAACATGACTCCTCAGAGGAAGACAGATGCTTCAGTGTCCTGCCCAGATTCCCATTGAACAGAAGAAAGCAAACACTGACTACTTCAAAAAATATAACAGGGTCACTTAGGACTTAGGCTTATCTTCACTTTCAATAGGTTGGTGTGATTTAAGAAGTTACTATGCCTTTCGGTATCAGTGTCCCCACTCAGCTAGAGACTGCCATCCTAGAGCAGAGCTGCCCATAAGAACACTCCCCAAGTGCCTAAGGGCAAAGTCTGCTGTCCTGGTTTAAACCACAGGGAAAGATTTGAGCTAATAAGTTTGAATTGACATTGTACAAGTAGAGAGCTGACCTGTGGTTTAATAACCTCTGCCTGGGAGGCAGGGAAGGAGAAGTGGTGCGTTCAACCTAGCTCCGGAGAGGCCATCACGCTCCCAATGCTTGCCAACCACACAAAATGGGTATAGGAGCGTCTCTAGCATGTGATATTTTGTACCCTCTTATTGCTGCCTGTAGCTGTTCGGCTACATTTTAACTTCAGGTTACTTATGTATCTTCCAGTCTTATAGACTCAATTCCCATCTTGATATCATATCAACATCAGCAAGAAAAAATGGCAGTAAATTCTTAGTTTTGTTAGAAAGTAACTCCGAACAGATTACTTAGCTCACAAGGATGTTCAACCAGAGGCCTTTTAAACAAGTGAAAGGATAGAATAAAAACATTCTCTGAGCTAGCAAAACAATTCAGTTGATGCTTTGAGATAGACTTCACAAATATACCTGCCTGTTAAAAGAATGTTTACATGGAAATAGGATTTGGATTAATCCTGCTACTTGTTGTAAAGACCCAACAAGCATATCTGGCATATATTTACAAGAAAAACTGAATTAAAGGATAAAATTTAGAAATTATGACAGTCTAATGTCATTCTCTGCTACTAGTGAAATCCTTTCTATACTTTGTTAGGCTCGGACCTGCCGCATTGATTGAGGGAGCCTATGTGAAACTGTCTGACATCTAGACATCTGACACCAGCTTCTCTGGTTTTATGAGTGTGGACAGTGACTTAAGTTATGAGTCAGTTGCCTGAAGGTAGTGTCTGGTGCCATTTTAGACAATCTACACTGTCCCACTTCCCTCCAGCTGCAGCTCCAGAAGGACACAGGTCTCCATGATGTCTTGTCTCATGTGTACTCTACCATGTGGAGTGTCATACCCCAAGTCACCTCTCACGACACTAGATGCCTGGTTTTAGGCAAGTGATTCAAATCTCAGGAGGAAATAAATCTAAACCAGTTTAAGAAATCTAAATCCAAGTGTCTGCATGTATACATAGAAGTATAAGCTCCTATTACTGCTGATGAAGATGTATTCTGTAACCAAGCTGGCTTGAACAAGTGAGCAATTAAGAAGCTAATTAAAGAAGAGGACGAGAAGAAACAGTTAGGGTACTAACTTTTTTAATCAGGCATTTAATTTACCTCTTCACATGTGCATGTCCTGTGTTACAACCATTTTATACTCTTGCACATCTCACAAAGAACAGGGTGAGGTAGACCTAAGGACTTAAAGTAAATCTAAGTGGGTACAATTTACACTATGTTACATATAACTTCTGATTTGTGCCTACAGATACTAAACTTGCTTGTGGAAAAGAATGTATCCCCTAGTATAGGGCTCATACTGAATTGAATGTTTTAAAATACTCTGTGGCCTCACAGTGTACAAAGAAAGCCTGAACTGACATAATAACATTAAAAAGATGAGGAGTTATTATCACACCAAACATCTATTTCTAATTGAAATCAATAGAATGTATTATGTGACTAGGCTGAGCCTTCATCCAGCTTCTTGCATTTATTGAGAGGTGTTGTGAGGTGGGGCTTCATTTCAGAATTTTGTCTGTTTTAGACAAGAACCTGATATCCTTATGAATTGGGAGAGTAGGAAAACATCAACAAAGATAGAATGGAAGTGTTTGACTGCTGGTTTTCTTTCAGAATTGGATTGAATTCTTGATATAAAGTAGTAACAGCTACATAACAATTTTCCTCATATACGTCATTTTAGGCAATGACTATAGGTGGAAAAGGCTGGAGGACAATTTTTTTTTTTGGTGATTGGTAATATTGGTACTGATTACTTGTGATGCCTTTAAGATATGTCAGTTTATATGATGTTGTCTTTGGAGAGAAGAGAGCTTAGTCTCTTCTGCATACTACTACACAGAAGAGTGCAACAGTCATCTTAGAGGCATAGTTAGGGTGAAAGTGTCAATAGCTGCATTATTCATCTGCATCTGAAATAAACTTTATTTGCTCATTTCAGTGCTAATACCAAAGTTGCATCAAGAATCCTGACAAACATCAGGTGGTTTTGCTTTATTTACTAGTATAATTGCAATGTACAGAAAGGATTCCTACACCATTCCTTTCTCCTGTAGTTGTTCTTCCATGCATGTCCGTGTGTGTATTAATTTATGTAGTACAGAGAAGCTGTAGTTGCCTTCTTATTTTCAGCTCTTATTCTCTGAATGCAAAAGAAGAACAAATACAATGCTTACTTGTAAGTTGGTTAATTAGTTTAAATATATGCATTTCAAATTGACCTTATGAGACAATGTGCAGGTAGCAATTAAAATAAAATCACTGCATTGTTTTCCTTCCAGCTTCTACAGACATTTAACAGGTTTATGTTCCTACTTTTCTTTACCGTGGAAACCTCTTGGTATCAATGACACTGTGATCCTGTCATGGGATTTATTATTGTGGAAATGAGAAAACAAACAAAACATAATGCAGAATGAAAAAAATGGGTAAGGAGAATATTTTATAGGCCATAGTTTTATCATTCTGTACCTCAGACCTTAGTCAGATGGTCCCATGTAAAGCTCTGGTACAGAAGGTCAAAAAGGAGGACACCACTCAGTATCAGAAATGGGGAGAGCAAAGAGCTTGCAACCTAAAAGGATTAGTGAGATTTTTGCAACGAAGTTGAGAAAAAAATACCTCTCCCAGCACAGATGGTGATTTTATGCACTCTACAATTAAGAATCACCTTGTCGGACCAGCTTTCCTATAAAAAATTACGCAGGGCAGTTTGAGAGGTGTCAGATGTGTTGTGAGAAGGAAGTGCTGAATTCAAGTGAAAACCCTCTAGATGGACAGTGAGAGCTGTGGAGAGGGTTACATCCCCCTCAACCAAACAAAAAACTTCTGTACTCTGTTGTTCGTCTGCCTTTGTTGACGCTGTTTCAGTGTGCACTCTGAAACCTTCAGAGTGACACAAAGAATGGAGCATCTTTGGGAGAGCGATTGCACTGCCTTAATTGAACTCAGTGCTTTCTGCTAGGATACATGGCCTCCATCTTCCTGTAAAATGGTCTCATCGTCTGTCATGCTGAAGCTGCACGATACATGGATGCCACGGTGGACGGTAATGCCGATAGTCAAGCTGCAATGCCCCAAGTACAACAGGTTATGTATTCCTAGCATCGCCTCCAGCTCCCCTGTGTCTGTGAGCCATTGCACTGGCCTGACATGCACATTCGTGAATCAGTAACAAGAAACTGAAATTCAAGTCAGTGATTCTGAGAAATATCTTGATCTTTAGCAGAGCTGACAGGTATGGGTTTTTCCCCCCCAGTTCTAAACAAGAGCGGAAATCATAAAAACTATCATGTCTTCTTATTTATTTCTTGTCTTTTAAATTTTACAGTTAAATTATGTGTTAAGAATTCTTTAAAGAAACATTAACATATATATTCCAGGTTGCTGCTTAAGGTCACCATAATATAATGTAGATACGTAGAAGAAGCTGTGTTAAATTCCAAATACCTTTAATCTGCAATGTAATTAGTTTGATTAAGACTGGTTATCTCTGTTAATTAGCATATCTATTAGAAGCATTGACTGAGTGCTTTTCATGATCACAACCAGTTCTTTATGAATTTAGAAATTCTTTCATTGTGTCTGTTGCCGGGTTAACTGGAAAAAGATCAAATCTCCTCAAAGATGTGAGACTGTCAGTGTGGAGTAAGCAGTTCTCCCAGAAGAACTGGCAAATGATGAGAAGATGAAGGAATGGGATTTGTTTAGTTTTAGAAGATTAGGAAGGAACATGCTAACATTTTCTAGCACATTTTAGATTATTAAGTGGATGATGATCAGTTTTTCTGTATAGCTGGTGGGGAAAGGAGATAGAACAAGAAAATAAATCAGCATAATTTATTGTAAGGAAGATTTGGGTTAGGTAGATCTTTCTAACCAAAAGAAAAAGTGGATACTGATACTTCTCTGTGAGAAGAGCTTTTGACACATCCTTTACAGGTAATTTTTGTAAGTATGAAAAGACAAATTTATCTTTGGAATAATCTAGGTATTGCTGTCGTGCCCTAAACTGGAGGATTTATCTAGGTGATCTCTTATGGTTGCCCTAGAAATAGCTGGTTCTATGATTCATGATTCTGTGATTAAGAGGAAAGGATTATTATTCATAGGTGGTTCTTCTGTCAAAAGCTTGGGATAAGAAATTTAGGGAGGCGCTTGTCTGGTGAATTTCTGAAGTTATGATTTTGGTTGTATCTAATGAATAAAAGGCTCAACAAGTCAACTAAAAGGAGGAGAATGAGTAGATGCTTTTTATATAGAAATTTTCACATACTGTGAGCATAATTAAATAAATGTGCATTGGAAGAATTATGTATTTTGTTATTTTGGTTTTAATAAAAATGGACAAGGTAGGCACGCTTAGCAAAAAGCAATGCAGGAAGGTACTTTGTAGATTGTTGCTTGAGGTATTTAGCATGTATAGAAAGTTTTTATTTTTCTTCTACAGTATTATTGAAAGAGTTTATGAGGTGCTTTACAAGTTTCTCATGGCTGAAAGGCTCAAATTTACTCTGCTAGCTTACCTCCCGTGAGACTTATTCTATACTGCATAGGGTAGTAAATTTTTACAATCAATTTACTTAATTAATTTAGTAGATCAATTTATTTTTTTCTGTGATGTATTCCTTCAAGGGCTTTAAATTTATTCCTTTTTTTTTCTTTTCTGACTATTTTTTTTTCCTAAAGCTTTCATGACTTTCACTTTGATATTTATTTACTGAATGTACAGACTTATCACTTTAATACGTTATTCCTTTGTGGTTCTAATGGATTAAATTAAAAATACATGTTAAAAAGTGTTGCAGGTTTTATGCCTATTAGTATTGCCCATCAGGGGCTCAGGGAATTTTATGGCTCTACTTGAGTCATGGGTCCACATTCAAAAAATCGGAAAGACTTTGGGCAGGAAGTCACTTGCTGTGTACATTTTCTTAAATATTTTTTCCTCCCATTTAATTTCAATTCTGAAAATATGTATATTCATGATACCCGTTAACTCTGACACAAACTTACATATTTTGACATCTCTTTCTGAATTAAAATGGTGCAATGGGTTGCTGAAGACATAAGAATAAAATTGTTTCTTTATAAACAGTTATCCATTCAATATGGATTGAGATTAGTAAAATAATCCACTAACTTCCTTGCAATTTCTTTATATTCATACATTTAAAACCACATCTATTTTAATTAATTTGTTGTATCACTTCATTCTCAGTTTCTGTCCTTTCCACCACATGCCAGCTCTCTTTCTTCCTTTCTATCCCTTCACTTCCTCCCTACCCTGTTCCTACATGCCTCCTTTTTGTATCTGTTGTAAATTTAATTCTCTTATGATACCCAGGACTTTAAAGAAGTTTTGTTTGCTTGGTTGGAAATTAAAACATGTTTTTAATTCTTGCATACTACCTCGCCCATTTTGCATCTTCTTTATCTCCAGTTGTGGTCAAGAGTGTTTATCTGTATTTTTTAATTGCTGTGTTTAATAATTACTTTCTTGAAGGTACTGAGAAGATTTGTTTTAATTATCAGACTAGATTAACTAAGTGAATGGCTGGACATCTTTTTCTCCATTTAAGAGCAAGTGGTTTTCATCACTTCTTCAAACCCTGCCTGCCCAAAATCATCAGGGCATCATCCAAGAAAAACTTGTTAGTTGGCTAAGCCTGCCTTGTTCTAAACTTGTGTATGATAGATGATGGCTTCCAGATAACATTAGCTTAAAACATTAAAGGCTTGAGGAGCATTTCAATCAACTTCAATATTTCAATTAATATGCCTGAGCAAGCTGCCAAAGTGTATTATTTAGGCGAAACCTTTTTATCTGCCTACATGAGAATGAGCGCCATTGATTAAGACGGATTTCCCTGTTGCGTATGTCTTCAGAAGTTTGGAGATTTACAATTTGTGTCTTGAAAGTCTGAACCATTTAAAAAAACAGTTGTTTTAGGGAATTCAGTCATAGATTTTTGTGCAGGAAACTGCAGATGAGGTTGGGCTTTTTTCTGTCTAAAGTGATACTGTCAAAAACCTTCCTGTCCCAGGACAAGAACAAGACGAACCTCCAGCATCTCAATAAAACTTCATTGCTATGAAAAACAAAAAGCAGTTTGCATAAAATAAAACCTCTTCTATAACAATCTTTCTACACGTATCATGTTTATGGAAAAAGTTCCTGGGAAAGTTTAGGCAAGCATGTGGCTGAAAAATATTTATTTCTGAAAGCCATCTGTCGTAAGAGATGTAAAGAAAATTCAGAACAAAAATCTGTTTCAACTGAGTTTAACTACTTTTTTGAGGTAACTAAGTATTTCTCTGAATTGGATGGTGCTGGCGGCTCATTCATAACTGAATTCTGAACTGGAGGACAGGGGTGGATACTACATTTTTTTGCTTCCTTGGGCAAACTTTGTTCTACTTTTCTGTCAGAATAATTTTAAACCCACATCAGGTAATTTAGCACAGATTAATCTTTCCCTTCTATTTAGGAATCTAGCAGACTGTTGTAAGTAGTGAGGAAGAAAAGCTTTTAGAAATGAGGGTAGAAATGCTAGCTTATGATGGAGTGAATCATTTTAATCAGGCGCTGGAAGCATTGCACCAGCCCTCTCTCCACAGCCCTCTGAGATAAGCTCGTGGAACTTCTTTTGGTGGGAGGACAACATATGGGAATAAAACAATTCTTTTCCGCGCTGTTCCTCCCCTTGCTTGCTTCTCACCAAAAAAGTTTGGTTATGCAGAGATCACTAGCAGTTATATCAGCATGACCTGGTATCCAGGCAACCCAAAACCTTGTCAGCGGTAACAATACACAATGAATAACTCCGGGATGATGAAAGCAGGAGAGTCTCGTTTGACAAGGTAGCACCTGTTCCGCTCTGAACAGCCAATGTTGAAATAATGATGGCATTAGTCAGGGGAATACAAGAGGTTCAAAAGGGTTTTTGTGACTTTGAAAGTGAATTGCAGCACAGGGAGCCGTCACCAGTTTCCTCTTCAGAGATGGGTTGTTATGTCTCCTATTTATTTGGTAGCCAGTTTTTATGATTTTATTGCTCCTGATCTCTTTCTGCTCTCAGCTACGGCTAGTTGCAGATGCGTGTAGGCTTACGTCTCTGAAGTAAACAGAGTCTGTTCTGTATTGAACATATCTAACAATGTGAATTATAAGAAGCTATGTGAACACTGTGGTGTGTAATGAGAAAGTGATGACATTGTTGGCCACGATTTTTTAGTTAGTGACTCTTCCCCAGCTGTGCCACACAGCACTTCAGTGATCTCGGTTAGCTGGTCCGTTGACTTTTCTCCTGCTGAGTATTACCGCTTATGTCGGAGGTCAGTAAATCCATAATGTTCTGGACTGAAGAAATGCAAAAGGAGTAAGGGGAGTTTCTCACAATACAAAAGTGGAACATGTACAGAGGGGACTGAAATGATTCAAAAGACTGAGATCTGAAGAAGCAGTAGGAAACATGAAAGCAACGTACAGCAAAAGAAATGGAAAGATGGGGAAATTATAGAAGCAACTCAGTAGGGAAGCAAAATATGTAAAACTGAAATATTCAGATGGTGGAATAAAGCAGGAGTGGTACGCTACAGTGGGAAATGATATGAAAATGAATTAATCAGGCAGCAGCAGTATTACCTTAGTGGAATTTAGCTGGGGAGACTGGATGGCCCATGCTTATACACTAGAGTGACTTTTTACCTCCCCTCTTGTTGTCTGTTGTCTCCATTTGGTTTCACTCACTTCCACACCCTTCTGCATGTCTGACACCGTCTGTTCTTGGCCTCCAGAATCCCTCTGGAAGCTCGTGGCTGATTTCAACGGAATTTAGGATCTAATGTATGTTAGGACTTTGCATAACATTTCCCATTTTCAATTTTAGTGCTAGAGTAGAAGGTTATGATAATCATTGGGTTTGGAGGATTAAAGGTGAGGTTGCATAACAATGTAGTTCTCTTCAAATTAGCAAAAACATGTTTTCTTGCAACAATTTTTTCATATTGCCCTGTCAGTGACTAAAGGAAGCTTGAAAAATCCATTTGCCACACAGATATAATGGTAATTAGTGGTAAAAAACTTCTCCAAACTTTAAAGGAGTTGAAATTTAGGTGTAGAAAGATAATGTAGCATTTAATATACTAGAACTTTTAGGAGGAATAAATGGATGGATATGAAATTGTTGCTTTGGAACTTCATGATATAGTAAATCTCAGTACTAATTGATATTGAAGATTTCTTAAACTGAGCAAATTGTAAGGATTGACTTTTCTCCTAGAGGGACTGGATTGTGTTTGTCTGCTATTTGGAGCTGAAAAATGCCTAACAATTTCAGGGATAAGCAAAGAGAGGGGATTTTGTAGATGAGTTTGCAAGCACTTCTGTCTTTAGTGGACTCAGTGGAGCCACAGGAACACAATTCTTTGCAGTGTTGTGAGCTTCAAGAGTAGCTTGGTATCCAACCAGCTTTATGAATCTGCATGAAACTTTTTCAGATAGAGGTGACAATGTAGAAGTCTTGCGGTAAAAATATAATTAATTTAATCTATTTTAAAAATTGAAGTCTTGCTAAAGAAGCTGAATATTATTAATAAAACAGTCTTTAGAATGATCATTGAATTTATGGTATGTTACAAAAAGAAATGCCACATTGAGATTCTTGACTATTTTTTCCTTGCTTGTTTTTTTTTTTAAAAAAAAGGTGAACTGGTTTTTTTAGAGGAATCCACTGTTTCCACTGGATTGGAACTGGGTCAGACTCCTGACACTATTGATCAAATGGCAGATGACTGAAATTTGTTCATTCAAATTAATACAGTGTATTCTGTATTTTGGTAATAATGAAGGTAGTCTGACACATTCATGTGGGGATCTTTGCTTTATTAAAATTACTGTTTTCAATTAGAGATAGGTCAGCTGCTGAGTTTCAGGATTTTTCTGCCCATTTGTTTGCTTGCTGGACATGGGATTGTTTGAACAGTTTTTAGTTTTCAGCTTTTATGCTTAGGAATGGATTCTCAAACTTTATGATGTAATTCCATTTATCTCTTTAAGATTGGGAAAGTACACTTTTGTCTCTTTTTTACAACATTTTCTGGGATAATAGTATTTTTTCACTATTTACTTATAAAATAATAACAATCAAATGTGAAATCCAAAGGAGAAAACCTTGAAGTAAATCTTTGTTACTCTTTTTCTGTAGGCCAAAGAACAAACATGAGTTGACAATTAAAAGACTAAAACTATAATTCTCAAACAGTCTACATACATAGTTTAATGACATTACTTCAAGAGGGCTTGTGGCTGTTTGGCACCTCTTAGGCTTCTAATGACTATATAAAAGATACTAACGTTGATATATGTTCAGAGATTGACATCACTGACAAATTGCCACATTTTTCAGTGACAGAGGTAACGTTCTGTTCTTGAAGACTGGCATCTTGCATTGTACGAACAAGCTAACCAGAACTTTCCATCTACAGAAAATACTGTCATTGTGTAATAAGATCAGCTTTACCTCCTTAGTATTTCATATACATTGGTAATATGAAATATGGAAACTAATTTTGCATCCATCTCAGTTTGAATGCTTTGTGAATTCACACTTCAGTAATCTGATCCATCTTAGACAAACAGTCCAAATACCATTATCTGCAAACTGCATGTCCTCCTGTTCCTTGGCTGTTTTATTTTAAAGATTTGAGTTTAGAGAGTTAGCTGGTGCTACAGGGATGGAGAAAAATGTTTTTTTGAAATTCAAACAGCTTTTCCCAGTGCAGCTGATGAAAGCTTTTTCAGAATCAGTTCTTTCTGCAAACTGCCTTCCTGTTTGCCTCACCTAATTCATAGTGAGAAAGGACTAGAAATGTCTGACCCAGGAGTTTGTTAACTATGCTTTCTTCTAGTTCTCTTTTGCACAAAAATACCCCAGAAAAAATTTATCAGGTCTTTAAATCTGATAATTGAATTTTGAAAGTTGTCTGTTCTTTAGGTGTTGCTTCCTGTTGGCTACATTTTAAACCATTGGAGAGAAAATATTTGTCTATCCTTTGGGTCTTCTGACCCAGTTTAAAGTCTAATTTTTTAAGTTCAAAAATTTTCTGCAGAAGAGCTATAAGCAGCTTGGGCAGTACAGAGAACAGAATGGTGTTTCGCAAAGGTTTTATTTTTGTTGTTAAGTGGTCACAAATCAAATGCAGACCAGAAAGAAAAGTACCTTTTCCTTGGCTTGTGCTCTGAAAGACAAGGTGTGTTGGGGATGGGAAGAGGAACTGCCATCAGAATAGTGAACTTTTAGGAAGATGATCTGAATATGATTGTGAGTTCTCAGGAGATAGAAGCTAGAGCTTAAACTTTATGCTAGAGCTTTACTTGAAAAACTAATACATAATTTCACACATGACGTATGTTACTTTGTTGGGGTTTTAGTTGAATAATGCACAGCAACCTTAAAAATGCAGTCACCATATTTTTCTGTTCTCCTGTTCTCATAAATCTTTGTCCCAGTTGATCCAGTATGCTAGAGTCCTTCCATGCACATCAGTGATCTTTACTGCAAGGAAAATACCACTCTAGTTTTGTGAGTGAGTGTTCATTTTAATGTTTAGATTTGGTTTGAAATCTATATACTGGACAGGAGTGGTGAACGGTGGCCACTTGGTCCTGCATTCCCCTTCTGTAAAATTGTGTTTTGCATAAAGGAAAAACAGGAAGGTATTTATTTAATATGCTTTTCTCTGCTGACAAAATACACCTCAATATGTAAACAGGAACTCTTGAGGGTGTACTATTATATCTACAAATATTTATTTCAACCTTAAAAATCCTTTTCTTCTTATCCTTAAAGCCTTTTCCAAAATACACTTTGGTCTTCAGTAGTGTGTTCTGATGAGCTGTCAGTTAAAAGCTGGTTTATGTCTTTTACCTTGCCACCCAGTTCTAAATAAATTAGACTACTTTTAGTGATAGTATGAATTTATTCAGAAGCGATCACTGAAGAGTAAGTAAGACTAAGTAATTTTTTTTTTTTTAGGTTTCCTGAAAATGTTCATCTGACCCTTGTAGTTTAGTTGACTATTGATTGACTTCTCTTTTGTTATCTGTATGCATTATTCACACAGTGCATAAATCTCTGCCTATACGTTAATGTTATTCATAATTAAACTCTAGAGAGTTGATGAAACTAAGGATGTCTAAATAGACATGTTTTTCCCTAGTTGATATTTTCATCCTGATTGGCAGTGATAAGATTACTGCAAGGATGCTGATTACAGGCAAAAACAAACTCAAAGAAAAAGACACTTTGGAAGGTATATACCACAATGTCGGCAGGCAAGTCAATTTAAGTTACTCTTTCTTAAGATTTGAAACTACTAAAGTAAGCATTCTCCAGAGACTGACTGGGCTTGTTTAGAAATCTTCTTGAGTGCTAAGCTGTGCTGAGAAGACACGCAAAGTATAAACTGACCTTAAAAATAGCTGGAATATAAACCGGATCCACTCTGTTGTTTATGGGACTGGTTAGGGAACAAGACACTGGAAGGCAAATGATATTTATGACTGGAAAACATATATATCTTTTTTTTATTTGAACTTAGGAACAGAAACTGTATCCAGAAGCAGTAAAGCCATTATGACACACTATTTTCCAAATGCTACATTTTTTTAACCACTTTTGTAAATACTACAGAAGAAAGAGAGAAATTTGGACCCGTGGTAATGATTAGTAATGCAGTAAGGCATTTACTTTTAAATAGCGAGTTAGATATCCAGTTACATGTACCAAACATTGGTATTTTGGGTATTTATTGGTATTTATATTTAATAAAAAATATGTTGGGACATATAATGTATAAAATACAATTGTATGTCCCAACATATTTATATAGATACCAATATCACTTATACATAAACATATGTTTCGGTTATGTGAACCCACATGGTTCAGTCTTCTCATCCAGCGACTGAAAATTAAAATTCCATCCAAAGATCTCCCTCTCTTCTTTCACCTATTTTTCATTTTCTTCTGAAGGCCCAAAGTCCAGATGGAAGCAACTGAAATTTCTGAATACCAGGTTCAACAGGACTGTCCAGATTTAGTTGTATATAGTCGTCTGAAGCTATTTGGGAAAGACTGAGGATGTGTTTTCCTATGTCCGAGATCTTTCCTACCTGCTGGTTTTGCCTATGAGGCAGGCAATGCTTTCTCTTGTGTCTTCATAGCTTAATATTTCCTCCAGATCTTGGACCCTCTGCTAGAGCTATCTATTTAAAAATAGAACCTTTAACAGGCACAGTGACATATGTGTGTGTATTGCATATCCTTACTACAACATGAATTATATTTGTCTGTGATTAAAGGCATTAAAGGCTAATTTTGCTTTGTCCCACACGTATGTTCTTTATTGCAAATTGCTTCATACCATAATCTTCAGAACACAATTCTGCGTGACACTGGCAGCAGAAAACTGATCTTGTCATTGCAACATTGCCATGCGTTTGGAATAAGTGCAGCTTTTACCTTCAAATGCTCAGTCATTATTAAAGGGACCTGGGGACATGATATAAAAACGGAAGTTTGATTAATTAAAGTGTGAGAGGTGAGGCAATTCTTTCTGATCATATATGTCCTTTCCCGCACTTGATTCACATGCTGTCTTAAAAAAGAATTGTATCTGCAGTATGAAGAGTGAACGTGAAAGCCAGGCGGAATTGGAAATGTGTAGTTTGACTTCCCTCAGGACTTTGGTTTCAGAAGAAGGACAACTCTTCCATGTGAGAGTGAGACCAAGATAACAGTACATTGCTGTCTGAATCCCTCTTTAGCAGATACTTGTAATTTTATTAACCGTTTTTCCCAGTTGTAAATACTATCATTGTCAGAGCAGCTGGAAGTGTGAACAGTAGCAGAGGAAACATAATATCTTCTGGAGTCTGAACAGAAAAGCTGTTGCTTTGAAACTCTGGAGAATACAGGCTTTTATTGTGTAACAGGATTACTCTATATTAACTGAAGTGTAGACACCACTCGGAAGCAGTACTTTACAGAACAAATAAAACATCACAAAAATAAACGGCTTCAAAACCCTTGCAAGAGAAAAGTTTTAAGATAAAAAATAATAGTAATATAGAGAAATAATTTATTGGTTAAGTATGTCTTTTTCCTTATTTCTTCGTTGAGGCTTGCCTATTTGTGTGCTTTGACGGCAGGTTTAAATAGAACAGTTACATTGCTGGTTCATACGATGCTGGTTCGAGGTGCTAGGTACAATATACTTATAGCAAGATATAGTCTTGTCTCAAAATTTAGCGTCAGAGAAAAAAATAACCAGTGTTGATTGTAGTAATGGTGTATATGTAATTTAAGTTCCATACTTTTGTGTTGTTATCTTGCACATATAATTTGTTCCTAGACAAAGCTTTGCTTCCTCACAAGTAGCTTTCAGTTTCCTGAAAATTTACAACAAAAATGTTTTCTCCTTGCATGAACGAATAAGGATTTCACATGCAGGATTCCAGCTGCCTTGAAAATAGATTTCCTAGTGCTGATACGTCTTGTACCATTGATGCAGTTATCTGTGAAACAGTGAATATACTGCTATGTATGCATATTCTGTTCTTTATCTGTTTGGTTATGCAATACAAACCTAGAGCATACTGAGATTCTCTTCCTGATGCTTAACTACCACAGTAATGACTGTGGTGGTGACTGTCATAGTCATTCTTCTGGAAAAATTACACAATTGATAAGAAATCCCAGTGATAGAAAGCTGTTCTTTTAATAGTGACTATAATGAGGAGAGATAAAAGGGACTAAACACAGTCCTTAGAGTTCACTAATTTAGCCAAAATAACATGGGAAATGCCATAACCAGCGTATAGTAAAATGTAAGTGAAAAGTAATGCACACATTACTGAATGAATGAATACATACAAAGTAATGGGCTTTAAAATTGGATATTACTACCAGGATAAGGGAGGACGGTAACCAGTGCTTTTAAAATATGAGTTCTCTGCTCGGGACTGTGATGTGAAAAATTGCCAGGAGTGGCAAAACGGTGGCTCAGTGGTTGTGCTAGGCTTCATTATGGCATACTTTGGAGACAGTGATAGTCCACAGGTGTAAGTAAGTGGGGTTTAGGTATCAGAATGTTTATTGCTAGTGAGGGTGAAAAAGAGGCAGAAAAAGAGCTAAGCTTAATTTTCAGCTTGATTTTGAATTTTGCTATTCATGATCATAAAAGCAATATATTTTCCATTCTAAACAGAGCAGATGTCATCAGAGTGTAGTTGACAGATATATGTTTGGATTGCAGGGTTGACAGATACATTTGCTATATCTTGTAGCATCCTTTTTTAGATTAGAATAGCATTTTATATAAAAATAATGAGTTTATAATTATATAACATAAACAGAATAAGGTTGAAGGGTCCATTGGGTTTCATTACTTCAAAGTGCTGCAATGCTTGCACATTATAGACAAAATTTTACCACTAAAAACAATTCACATGAGACATTAGCAGGCAGGAATACAAAGTAGCTAAATGCTCTCAGACTGAGGTATCTGTTTGTTTTGTAGGCTTAGCTTCCTTTGACACTGAGAAGAATTTGGCATCCCTTTTTAAGAGGTGCTTTTAGTACATGACACTTTAATAGAATACCTCGGTGTAATATTAAATTAACAAAGACAACGCTAAATTATTAATGTTTTCTCCCTCCTCCCTTTCTTTTCTTATCCTTCTGCCCGAAGTTACCCTGTATATTGACTTTTATGAGTAAACATCCAATCTGTCTTGCAATGTGGTTTGACATGCATCGGTGAAATAGATTTTGAATAGAAAAAGTACAGATGTTAAGTCTGCCAGGTTGTCCATCTGAGGCTGGAGCAGTGAATTGTATGAGGACTGCAGTTGTTTAAAAAGAACCTGTAATAAATCCCTGCTCTTGTGTAGGCGAGTGCTGTAGTCAAATCTGCCTTCTGTGTTACGGTCTCCAGGATTACAAGTGATCCTGAGGGGCAAAAAGTGGGGATAACATCAACTGCTTTTGTAGGTATCAAAAGTGGTGTGTAGCTGGTGATTTTGATGGTTTCAATGCAGTGTATTGAAAATTTTTAATTCGAGCTGACCTCTAGAAGCTATAACTGTTATTTATATTCTGGAAGAATATTATACAGTACTGGCAATTTTGAAAGCATCTCAGTAGTATCTTTCAGATGCGTAAACTATGGTCACTTGCTAGTAGTGTTTCTCCATTATTATAAAACACTGTTATGTGCAAGAGATAAGCCATGTGTTGGAATTCACTAAGTCTTTGATGTCTGTGAACTCAGTAAGAGCTTTTAGTCTATGCCAGAAGGTGAACAGTCTAACACTTGTGGGAGATAATGTGTAAAAATAAATAAAAGCACAATTTTTTTTTCCATACAAAACTTCCTTTCTGTAGTAGTTTTCAAAGTGAGCTGTTTTTCAGTGTTGCTCAAGCTATTTTCCCTACCATGCTATCAAATAGGGTGATGACTTTTTATCACACATCATCAAAATACCACATTCCAATGACATAACTCATCAGCGAGAGCTGTTTTGGCAGGTTCAATACAAAAAGAGCTTTTTAAGTAGACAGAGCTGATGTCAGAAGCCATCTCACGTTTGTCTGCTATGTAGAGAAAAAATTGTTTTCCCTTAAACATCTGTAATTTTTTCCCTTTTTTAGGCCTTTTTTTTCTTTTATGTTTTTAGCCTGATTAATTATGGATTTTTTTTACTACTTGGAATTGGAAATTGTGTAGTGGCTGTTAGGGCTTCTGATACTCTTCCTCAAGACGTCTCAGTCTTCCACTCTTACTGGATTGCTTATTTAAACATCACCTTTTTATTTAAAGAATGTAGATCTCTAGATGCTGTTTTAGTTTCTGAAATGGAAATTTAATTAAATGGCCTTATAACTTATTGAAGATTATGATATGAAACAGTAAGAGGTGTTTTTAATAGGAAGCGGGGAACACTAGATCATCGTACTTTAGGTTCCCCAGGACCTAGGCACAAATGGTAGTGCCAGAAGACTTCGGCAACTGCACTCTCATGTCTAAGTATTCTGGATCTATAGAGTGTGGGTATGTGTTTAAGAAAAAAAACTCAGTGATTTTTGAATTAAAATAAAAAATGAGAAGGATATAATCTTTGAGTCTAAGACATGCTTGAAATATCTGAAATTTATGCAGCTTATTTGTTCATTTATTGCAGTGCACAGAAACATACCTTTCATAAGCAGGTACTTTGAAACCTCAAGGTCTGAATCCTTTGAATGTTCCTTACTAGGTCAGACGAGGTTTTTGATTTTAATAGAGCTGCAGTAAGGATGCAGAACATAGCCCCTTGTTTCTCATATATGATACAATCATCTCATATCAGATTTGGTTCTTGACTTCCTTTAAAGTCAGGAATTGTAGCATCTGTCTGTAATTATCTGACAACATTTTCAGAATGCTTGTCAAATTCTGCCTTAAAGGAATGATAGTTTATAATCAGGTTCAGATAAAATAATGTTTACTCAGTCTCCTTTGCTGTATCTTCTTCACCATTATTGTCTATAACAAGTCATGTTCTCTTCTTGCACCCTGTCTTAGGAGACTTAATTTACATACACAGTAGCAACTGCCTGCTGTCTGTTGTGTGTGTACCGCATAAATTTGGATGTTGTATGAATGGATGTGGTAAGTAGGATAGTAACTATAGAGTAATTCTCATTCTGAAACATACTAGGAAGCCAAAGGATGATCTAGGAACCCTGGCAGCAACTGAGGTAAGTTCATGTGCTGTGCCTCAGGCAAACACTGGTTAATGAAATGGCGCAGTAGCTAAGCAGCTTCAGAATCTGCTGAGAGAGGCTGTTTATGGCAGATACATTGCTTATTTGGACATTAATTGTCTGCAGTAACAGTGCACCAGAAAGTTCCTTATATGTTTCTAAGGCATAAATATATATGCAATAACAAGCCAAAAAGTGTCCTTTTCTTTCCATACGGAGCAGGAGGGGACATAGGTGAAGTGATGCCCCTCATCCCTAGTTTCCCAGCCCTGCCCTCTTCTATTATAGTGTATTTATCTATACTTCCAGGATACTGCGAGTCTATTTCCAGACATGTTCAGAGGACAGATAGGCTTTCTGGGCTTCCTGGCAAGATTGTTGAGGCACAGTTACTTTCAAAACAACAGTAATAGAAAAAAAAAATGTGAGAAGAACATGGAAAGCTTGACTTATTACAATTCATTTCTTGTGTCCCTTAAAAGCAAAAGCTAAAAGGCCTAGCAACTGAGGAAACTGTGATACAGGATTTATTCTGACTAACTCTGCATCTATAAGAAGTAGTTCCTAAATTTGTAGCAGTCTGAGCTTTTCCAGAGGCAGGATGAGCTGATTCAGCAATGAGCTTAATCCTGCATTTAAACTGAGGAGAGAATTTACTTCCAGTTATTGGTGAAATGATGAGAATCTGTACACTCCATACTTTTTGAAGTATCTAATTAAAAAGGGGAAAAGGCAGATAGTTTGATTTTGTTACAGTAATAACATTCTGGCTTGTCTGTAAGACCAGCTATGTATTTGCCTTTCATCTGCATGCTCTGATCAATATCTGTAAGCCAAAGCAGTTACTTGAGTCTCTGCAGAAATCTCCTCTCATGTCTGAAATTTCTGCTTCCAGTCTTGAAATTGAATTCCTCTCAGCACCTCTAATAACTGTATCACAGTGGCTGCATGTGGATATGGGTGGTCTTTTGCCTCTTTCCTTAAAGATTTAGGACTTTTCTTTTGCAGGCCAACTTCCACAGAATTTCCAACTTGTAGCATTTGCATTTTAAAGTCTATTTAAATCCTCATTAATTAGTTCTCCATTTTTCATATATAGCTACCACTTCCAATTTTGCTGTGGGAAACCGAGTTCTATATGACATGCTGTAAGTCTGCAATACTAATTTTTAAAAAGAAAATACAGGGCAGAGATTTAGGGAATGTTTGGATGTTTTTATAGGCTGATAGAGAAACATACAGATGTTTGCGTGTAGCTGCAGGCCTGTTTAACGCCATGTAGGAAGGATGATTGTTCTGTACTCCTGTAATCCACAGCATTTGCAGCAATCGTTTCAACTGTTAAAAAAGTCCTCAGAACTTCTGAAAAAGCGTAAAGGTTGAAGCAGAGAAAGCAAAGAAAGAAAGCGTAACGAAGACATTAGGACTTGTCCTGGGAAAATTGATATTTATAGAGAGAATACAAAATGGTCTGCTCGTGTGCGTGTCATGCTTTAGATCTATTTATGCAATTGTTTGAATCTTCTGAATTTTGCTTGTGTATCGAGTGGTCAAATGAAGCTGGGCCAATATCAGCTAGAAGAACCAAAATTTAGCTTTAAATGTAGAAGATGCAATTGGTATTCACCCTACTTGCCAAGAAATGTATTGCAATTTTCCGTTTTTTGATCGAGGGATTAATTCATACAATCATATATAGACTGCATACATATACATATCGCTGTCAGCTTGTAGGCATAACAGAAGTTGGGGAAAAAAGCCCAAAACATTGATCATATATTTGCTCACTCTGATTTTGAGAATAATTATGACTTTGTTAGATGCTAAATTCAGGCTCAGAATTCAGAAACAAAACAATTATTCTTCCATATTAGGAAAAAAAGAGACTTTCTGTCTTCTGTTGTTCTTCCAGAAGAACTTTTCATGTCTCCCTTAGGTGAGCTTTCCCTGCAGTACTTCATAGCAAATAGGTTAACTCCTTTCCCGTGGAAAATTCCCAGTGATGGCCCCTCTGTGCATTGGTCATATAGTGGTTTCAGGAGGTATGCAAGAACAGTTTGACCTGGGTTTCTTTAACTGAAATCAGTATCTTTAATCCAGAGTAATAGTTCTTTTGAGAAAAAGTTTGCAAAGGCATAATTTTTTCTAGAGGGGGCTTACTTTCGTGAAGTAGAATAACTTCTGCAATATTACACATAGTCAGCTTTGGATGGAGCCGCTAATTTACCTTCAGATTTCTAGTAATTCCACCATACTATTGTATTTATTAAAGTTAATAGGTATTGCAAAATGCTACTGAGAACTGCAGTATCATATCTAAATTTAAACTTTTCTAATGCAGCCTGTTTTTCTTCTGCCTATTTTGCATGTGTGACTGGAAAATAATATCTTCCCGTTTGCCCCCGTTAACATTGCATTTTCTTAATTCCAAGTTAAACCAGCCTGTGGTTTTTATAGTCATAACGCTCTGTTTGTATATTGGTGCTAAAAATAAATTTAAACGGGGAACAACAGAACAGTGGCATTGACTGTATTGAGCTAAGTAATTTTAAAGAATAAATGCATAAGAAAACTACTTATTCAAGCCCTTCCAGAAAATGAACTATTTAAATTTATTTCCCACAGTAAGAATCTTTGAGTACTGTCTTTTCAGCAGCTCAATTGCAAACACCAGAAAGTGAATTGGAATGGTTCCACTTATGAAAACTAAGAACGGTCTTATCACATGAGATGCTTTCTGTGGAATGCAATTGTTTACCATACATCATTTGAATTTTTCTCATCTGTGAAATATTTCATTGAAAATAAAAAACACTCATCCAAATCCTTCTTTTTGAAAACATCTAGAAGGACAAAACAAGCAGTCTGGATTATGGTCATACACGATTGCTATTCAATAAAAGTCAAACTGCAAAGACTGCAGTAAACAAAAAGTTATCATACAACCAATTCTAATATCAGCAGTATCTAAACCGTGGAAAGTTTTACAAGTTTTACAACTGCAAGTTATCTGGTGTATACATTCATATTATTGCCCTTTGTTGCATGGCTTTAGAATTGCTTAATTGATTCATCGTCTCCATAAAGCAAGCAGCTAATGAAGATTTTCTTATCTCACAGAGCCAGTGCTTTTGAAAAGGAAGGATCCCAATTTGGTCTGTCCTGATGCTTTGAAGTTCTGAGTGGCAATGGTATGCTGCATAGTGACAAACGGGATATTTTAGGTGACTGTAGATTTTTTTCATTAGACTTGGAGGCATAAAAGAGGCTGGAATGAAGCAACAGGTTGGAGATGTTAGTTTCAAAATTGGGGGAAGGAGACAAATCAAATGTATGGCTTGGTGAAAAAAATAGTTTCTCTATATTTTTAATCAAATGCATTTCATATCGGTATATTGCATAATCTAAGAATTAGTTCTCCCTTTCTACATCTACTTCCTGGAAAACCCCGATAACAGAGATATTTTTAGAGTACTACATTCTCGAATTAGCAGATTTTTCAGAGTTCTAAAATAACGTTTGTGCAATTTGGTCAGGTATAAGAAAATGCTTTACAGAAACAAACAGTGAAGATATATAATTCAAAGTACAGTATTCTACAGTTACGTATTGTAGGAAAGATAAGGATGCCATTATTTTGTCAAAGGTATGATTAGAAAAATCCTTTTTCCATTCTATTTCATTTTCATTTACAAATATATTTACAGGGATAGTATGTATGTGCTCATAAATGCACGAATATGTAGTACAATTCTTGTACTTCTTAAGGTAATGCTTAGAGCTCTTAAACTTTTATGAATGGTACACACACTGCACCAGGTAATATATATTTTATGAACAGTACACACATTACCAAGTAATATGCAAAATATTCCACAATTCTCTGCAAGCCTTTAAATATCAAGTGGTGGAAGGCCATGTATTGGGCTAACCTCAAATACTACGGATACTACTGTTAGAAAATGTTAAATCATTCATTGTGTTTCAAAAACCTGTCCACCAAACAAAATGCCACTTTTGTGACCCCAGATAGCGGAGCTGACCGGGAAATGGAGAGACTTCGCAAATAAGATTGCTCTTCAATGCCGTGTTCAACATTCTTTTCTTAACATGGAAGAATTCCCATTCTTGGCTCTAGTGCGCTTGAAACTTTATCAAACGTCATTTGAAGAAATTCTACAAACAACTAGGCTTGTGTAAATGGCCTTTTTATATGTGTTTAGTTGCTTTAATTAGTTATGTAATTCTACTAAATAATTATCTGTGTGTGGAATTTGCATTAATATTAAGTATATGACTTACTCAGGTGTTCTGGGGGGCCGTGTTGCTCCTATGCTGCTGCTCTTTGCTGATGTTCTTTTCTGCACATAGCTACAGCAGAGGTTTATCAATGTTTTAATAGTTTTCCTAACTCTAAAGGAGAACATCAACTGGGTTTTTTAGTTTGAGAGCAAGAAATTGATGGTCGAGAGGCCCCAGGCAATGCTATGGAGCACATTCTTTGTCACATTCTCCTTTGCACCCTAACTGCAGAAAACAATCCCAAGTTCTCTTCACATTTCTCCCTCCTTCCCCACATTTTCTATAGCAGTAAAAGAGCGAGACTGGTTTCCAGACATGGGGCTTGGTGTATTTTGATCTGTTGGCATCACCCAAGACAGGCAGAAAACTCTCACTGGTTTTAATGTTCTTCATTCCCTCCGTCCTGATCTGGAGTGTTATGAAGCATGGGATGAAGAAATCTCTTATTTTGAGCAGCTACTCTAACAAGCATCTAAATTACTTTCTCAGGAGCTCCCAGAGTCAAAGGTTTACCTTGGGACTTCTCTTGATGACTGGAGTCATCCAGATGGAGAACTGTGAGCAGATGCAGCAAAGAGCAAGCAGCAAATGCTCAGAGCACCCGTCACTGGATTGCTCACAGAGACACAAAAGCCATGGAGGCACGGGGAAGCATTATGAAACATGATTTAGCTTCAGTTTAAAAAAGTAAGGCATGCATTGAGAGGCTTAATTTAGTTGATATTAATTTTCTTCTTAACTCAATACCCTTTCAAGGCCACAAACCATATCCTGAGGATCAGAAGTGCTCTCCAGCTAGCTAGAACATAGAGCATTCAGTGTTGCTGAGATAATAAACTGGAAATAAGTAACAATAAAAAACATGAGAACATCACAGTGCTTTTGAAAACAAGCAATATTTCATCTTTATTACATATATAACCATCCCTCTTACTTGATGTCATACCTTAAATATTTCTTAATCAATTGGCCAGGTGAAGTTTATCTAGCTTATGTAGAGAACCTACCAATCACTTTTGGAATTATTAGCAGTTATCCCGGGGAATGAATGCAGAATGTGAGCTCGGGACACAAAACACCAGGAAATGTCATGCCTATTTTTAGGAAGGGGAAAAAGAAATCTGGAAATTAAATGTCAGTCAGTTTACTTCTCATTCCTGGAAAAGTACTGTAATAGGCAACCAAAGAAACTAATTGTAATCTCCTAAACAAAAGAAGAAAGGTCATTTAACAACCAATATATATAGTCAGAAATGGATTGTGTTGAACCCTTCTGTGGTTTGGTAGCAGGCTCTGTAGGTACGAGTGGAGCAGCAGATGTCACGCATCTTAATTTTGGCAAGGCTTTTGATACTGCCTCGTAGGTTGTAAGAAAGTCTGGTCTGCCAGAAGTTACTAGGAAAGGGATGGAAAACTGGACAATTGTACTTTGAGAAGAGTTATCAGCCGTTCAACGCTAAAGGGAAATAATTTGTAAGATCTGCAAGATTCCCATCCTGATATGATGGGTAGACCAGCAGTCTTGGAAGCTGTTTCTTCTGTTTTGAGATTCCGGTGATTAAATGTTTGTGGTGGAAAAAGTCAAATTTTGAGCAAAACCATTAGCAATCTTACAACAGCCCAAACTGTTGACAAAAAATTTAAATAAGCTGTTTTAAAATGTCAGTCTTTTCTAGTATGAAAAACAGATACATCAAGTTGTAGTGCTCTCCATTCAGGTAAGGATGCAATGCGCAGAATGTAATAAATCCATTGCCAATATTTACTGTAGTAAAGCCTCAATGCATACTGGAGAAATCTAATACTTTTTCATCTATATCTTTATACCACACTGAAAACTATATGTCTGGCCCCTGTTATACTACATTGCATACTAAAATCTGTCTTCTTTACATGGTTGCTGGCTGCACGGTTTATAGAAAAATAGTTTAGTAGAAACTACTATGTTTTATGCTACGTTGACACTTAAGTGAATCATGCTTCCTGCTATTTCTTATTGCAGAAATAAGAATCTTTTGCTTGTTACTACTGAAGAATGTTAGCATGTATCTGAAGTTTTTTAGACTTCTTAGAGACCTACTACAATCAGTGTAATTGGAGGTAGCTATTTATGGGTAATTCTTATAGATGGTAACACAGAACACATCCACTACTGACCACTCAGAGGTTACATTTTGTTTTCTTGAGGTCAAGATGGTGGATTATTGTTTCAAAAAGTACTGAAAATTGACGTGCGGTGGCTGTAAACATACACAGTTTCCAAAGCTTTGAGATTTAAATTTGCAGAAGACTCACAGAATGTTGTCCATCTATTTCAACTGCAGATCCTTAGGACAAAAATTATGTGGAATTTCTTCTTAATACATGAAAAATACCTGTATTTTAAGGACATTAAGGGTTCTGAGTAAGCATATAATCGTTAGTCACAGTGTACAACGTTTAATGTGCACAACATTGAATACACCAAAGAATAATGCCATAATTATAGCTCCTGTAATAATTATGTTTTATTGTGGCTTCCTTACTCTTTTTATCCCACAGTTGGTACAAGCCTTTAAGCAGATGCCTTGGTTTTGCCCTTTGCAGCTTATAGGCAGATCACTGCTGTGTTGATTCTGCAGTCATTGTCAGCTATTCAGCAATCTCATTTTTCTTTTACTGTTTTGGCAGAGATGAAATGCAAAGTTTTTAACCTTCCACTTTCCTGCTACTTATTTGGCTGTTGGAAGCAAAGCTTAAAGCTTAAATAGGCGAGCAGGCGTATCCTCAACAGTAACACGTTTTTCTTCTCCTTTGAGCTCCTGAAGCAACTGACTATTTAAAGAATGAAACACAGTCAGTGTGAGGACACAAATAAAAAGGCTAGAGTAAAATATAATTTCAGTGGTGTCTTTTTGAATTAACAGTAGCTTAGATTCCATAACTCAAACCTCCAAACAAAAACTTGTCTTGTAGATATAGAATATATTACACATTTCTTATTATAGATGTGGATTATATATAGATATATTCTGTAGATATAGATATCTTTTTATATATCTATTCTATAGATATAGACTAGATAGAGAGGTATATATATAGACTATATATCCTGGGATCAGAAGTTTATGTGGACCTGTATCCGACATGAAAAAAGTCATGTAAGCATGGATTTCAGTTCTGGATCTTTCTGCTCTGAGATGATGGGAGCGCTGGACTTTGTCATGCAAAGATAGATTATTATCCAGAGGACTCAATGCAAGGCTGTGCACAGTAGTACAGCTACCAAGAAACAAATGGGATCTGGCATGGTGTGGACCTCCTAAAAGACTGAAGCTTATGTAGTATTGTTGGTTCTGTTTGTCCACACCTGCCTCTGGTTTGTTCTGCAAAATCTTTTTGACTCTGTGGGACAAAATTAACCCCACTGAGCAGAGGGTACAAATAGAAGTTCCGACAATCTTAATGGAATCGGATGTTGGGTTAGAGGAAAAAGACCCAAAGCAGTACCCCACTGCTAGAAAGCCTGTTGCCAGCTGGGCTCAGCTGAGCTGAGTTCAGTCCAGCAGCCTGCCCTTATCACCAAATGAGCTGCAGGTGCTACCACTTGCTCAGCCACGCAGTCAGAGGAGGTGGAGGAAGCAAAAGCTCAGAGGGTTGGGGCTGACTGCTGGAAAAGGAGGGCTGCTTGGAGAGAGGATCGAAGGCAGAGTGGAAAGTCTTCCAGGGCTTTTTATAGCTGGAGGTAGCAAAGAAGGTGGTGGGGCTGTAGTGTCAGATGTTAAAGAAGGTAAGGGTTCTGGTCGATTATTATTTTTTGGTGGTGATGGTGGGAAGATTTAGGGACGTAAGATGCAACTCGTGAGAGAAGAGGCCTTGTTAGTTCTGCTACTCAAAGTGGCATGTTTGTCTTCAGGTGCTGCTTTGCAATGCAGACTGTATTTGTACTTCTGCAGTATAGTGCAATAGAGCAGCTGTTGTTTTAATGCTGACTGGTTGGCCTCTGCACCATTTTACCCTGTCAGGTAATTTCAGTTGAACAACAAACATGCATAATTTTGCAGTTGCTGGTACTACAAGTAAATGTTTGCAGAAAGTAATGCAAATGTGGAAATGTTAGACATGTAGAATTACAATGGTATTTCAGCAAATGTTTTATGTCCTTTTTTTTTCTTAAAGTACATTCTTGTTGAAAGCAGTCCCGGGGACCTGTTTTAAATCTACATTAAGTGGATGAAATATGGTTTAAAGCAATAAAGCATTGAAATTCAGAGCTCTGGGGTTTGCTCATTCATTTTCATAGGTCATCTTAACATTATCCTTTACGTATTGCTGCAGGCTCCCATAAGTGGGTTCACTGGCAGTTTGTCTCGGGGTTGGGACACGTAACAGACTGAGCAGCATGGGCTGCACGTTTACGGAGTCACCGCTGTGTCACGGGCTGGAAGCGTGTATAGCAGAAAATGATGATGGGGTGGAAGAGTAGGGTTTCAGGTGGTTCAGCAACTCTAGTAAACCTCCAGCTGCTTTATATGGGAAAGAGAGAATTGTGTTTCTTAGGAAAACGCTTTATATGAATGCTGTTCTTGCCATAGAGATTACCAACAAATGTTATTTTGATACATCCTTGAGGCATCAGAGATTTTGCTTCTGAGTGGCAATGAGAATTTAGAAAAAAATTCCATTACTGAAGGGTTTGATTTTGGTGGAGAGTTTTTCCCTTCTGTTTCCAGTGCTGTTGGAGTGAAGAGTTTCTTTAAACTGACAGTCCCTCTGCTGCTTTAGGAGGAAAACCAGTGAGATGGTGTTAGTGGTGTTGGTGCTGCTTCTGCTCTTGCAAGGTAACTCGCATTTTCAAGTATTCCTTTCCAGTTGCCACTCTGTAGTGAAGAGTAAAGAAAGAGGGAGGAAAAGGTACGAGTTGCATTCATGACCTTTTAGGTGAAGTAATCTAAACTGAGAACGCTGAAGTTATCTGTAGAGCAGTATCATTAGGTCTTAAAATTTGATTCTGTGATTATAATAATCCCTACCTTCGTGTTAGGCGCTACTAGCTCATTTGAGGCACTGGGGAACAGAATTTAAAGTATCTACTTCAAAAACTCAGGCTGTTGAATGGGCTGAAGGAGGAACTTCAGTACTTCAGTTGGCAGAGGGATCAATCAAGAAGCAGCTCTGACACATCTCCCGAGATGCGTATCTGTGTGTTTTAGTGTGGATGTGTACCCACTCTTCTGCTCATTCTCATACACAGGTACTCAATTAGAAATGAGCCATGCCGTCACTTTCTCTTTCCCAGTGGTCTCTCTAACTTTGCAGAGTGTATTGAGCTGAAGTGTAGACGTACATATTGAGTAACTGTGAGCCTGCTTTCCTGCGTAATTGTTTTAGCTTTAAGAAAAGTTACAATCCCTGGGTATGTGTTCAGCTTCTGTTCTGGGTTAAATATTAAGCCCTTGCACAATGTGTTTTTGCTGCCTCAAAACAAGGCTACTATGTGAACTTATTTCTGTCCTTTGTGTAAAGGTTATTATCAACAAATGAGGATTTATCTTACTAAGTACTACAAACATGCAAGAAACTGTCTTTCTGTTCCATTATTATTAATAAGTTAACGAGACTTGTTGCAGATGGTAATTTTTCTTATTGTATTACTTGATTCAGGAAGGGCTGCAGGATAACCAAATATATGTGTTAGCTATTAGTTTTTGGGTAGAGAATATAGGAAAGAAAACAAGAAGTCTACCTAACTGCCCTGCATAACTGTCTTGTTCTATATCTCCTGTTCCTTAGCTCTGTTTTCAAGATTTCATTCTGAAGTTTGTACATCGCTATCATTGGCCTCATTGCTCTGGCTCTCGTACGACCCTTTTTTTGTCATTCTTTTCATACCATATTTTCATCTTAGGAGAGAAGAGGTTAATTTTCACATTTGCTTTAGCAAAGTAGCCTGGAGGGTTTATTTGAGCATTGTTTCTGTTTTCCATCTTCAGAGTTCACTAACGACAGGATTAAGAACTTGGAAGTTAAAAATGTAGACGTCCATCTAATTAAAGGGATTGGCTGTCGGCGTTGTATTTTTCTTTCTCATTAGCATTCTGTTCATTCTGTTTTCACTTTCCCTCCCTCCCCATTCCCTACATACTCAGCTTGTAATAAAAGTTGGTTCTTGAATCTAAAGAAGTGTGTTAATGCACCTGGGAAAAACATGTACAGGAAAGAATTGAATTTGTTTCTATCTAACCTAGGTGAGATATAATGGAATGTTTCATTGTTTATCTTTACAGTAATAATCAAAGCATCCTTTCAATGCTCATAAGGATTATTTAAGAAGAAAATTCAGTAAATGTATTTATTTGCTTGTTTTCAACAGAAAAACAATCTCCTATTTTAAGTTTATATCCCTGCAGCCAAGTGATAAGGGCATTTTAATGTTTTCCTGCATCTATCTTTCCATTTTAATGTGTTACAGGATTAAGGGATAGCTGATGCTGCCGTTGCATAAATGTGAGCAAGTAGAGATCCTCATTACAGGGCGAAGTGGATAAAAAGAGTCAGTAACTGAAGGTGATGGAACTGTTGTGTCTACTGTCCATTAACTCAGTAATAGCACCTCTTCTCCAGATGAGGGGAATGGCAGGGAGCAGCATTTTGCTGCGTTGCAGGAGCAAATCCCTAAAACCTCTGCAGCAGAAATGTCTGCGAGTAAGGAGATAAATATGTGAAGACGGATTGCAGCAAGGACTTTGGGGGCATCAGAGGTTTTCTGTTCTGGTCTAACTATTATGTAGAATTACTTGCATCGGCAAGATGTTGAGCATTCTGTTCACAACCCTGGGAATATAAGCTAGGCTGGTGATACGCATGCATGTTTTCCAGGATTTGTGAGTTCTTTTGCCATGTAACTCATAGCTGAGTGTTTCTTCAGCACTGAAAATAAAAATGCTCTGCAAAGCATATTGTAGCCATAAAATCAAAGAAACCAAACTGCATCTACTGACACTTCAGGGTTTCATTTGGCTGCTCAATAGGCGTAGTGTTTATGGTTCATCCAGCAAATGTAAACAAGGCAGTCTCTCAGATGCACGGTCTCTATTGCTCTTCATTAGAGGGAATGTGTGGTGCTTATAGCTTCAGTATTGGAAGGAAGGGAGTTGAAGTTCTTTGCCTTCTATGTTACCTCTGGGACTATTTCTAAAGTAGAAGTTGCTGTCATTCTACCAGAGGACTGGCAGGATTTACTATACAAGCTTTGGCCTTCTGACTTCCTTAAGCTTTACAGCCAGGAGTCCTGAATATATGTCCCTGCTCCACCGCAAGGAAATTTGTGTCATTAGCCTCAGAAGTCAAATAAGCAGTAAGTCATACAAACACATCTGTGTATTGATTTTGAGTAATTTAAAAATAAATAGAGTTGATAGGTTACCTATCTTCCTGGTTTTGGCAACACCATCCAATTGAAAGCAAAAAAAAAAAATCTATATGGTCTGTTGCTCCTTTAGTCATGCATTATTTACATTTTAGTTGGCCACTGAAGTGTTCTTTACGAGTTTTGGAGTCAAGGGCTGCAACCAGGTTTCAAATACAACATACAGATGGATCCCAAAAGGGAACTATACTTCTGAATGTCTAAAGGCTATCTTCCAGGAGACATTGTTTTAAAAGACGCTAATGTTCACATTGAGGTTTCATACATTTTAATATAAGTAGTATTACTTTTCCTGGGAAAGGGATGATCAAATGATTAGGTTTAGATATAATTGCATTTGTCTTCTCAATCTCTTACATAAATCCTCTTATAACTTCGCTTTCTACCTTTTGGAATTCTGTGGCTTTGCTACACAACAGCTTTGTGTATATTTGCCTCACTTATAGGAAAGAGGAATTTCTCCTTTTCTTTTTAAAAAATTTTCAGCTTGTATTATTTTTGACTAGTAACGTATACCTAACGGAACAGATAAAATGCTATTGATAGAGTAATATTTTTCGAGTTGTTTACTGTGCTCTGTTTCACACAGTATTGACAGAAAATCATGTTTGGGTAGAAACAATAACACACAATGCTGCTGTGATGTTACGCAGTTTTCTTTTTATTCC
Source organism: Pygoscelis adeliae (assembly GCF_000699105.1). Lineage (NCBI taxonomy): Eukaryota > Metazoa > Chordata > Aves > Sphenisciformes > Spheniscidae > Pygoscelis > Pygoscelis adeliae. The sequence goes on from NW_008824369.1 coordinate 3,965,268, forward strand.
AAAGTTTCCAGCGTTTGGCTTCATATGTATGTTCAACATATAGTTGCATGTATCCAGCCTGGCTTTGCTTTTATGTCATTGCATGGCCTATTTATGATAGAAGTAGGGAGTCACTGCTTTCTTTTAAATTTCTGCTGAAGTTCTGCTTATTTGGTTTTTTTAACCAGTGTTTTCTTTATGTTTTATTGTCACTAACTTGAAGTGCTTTGAAATGTTTGCATTAATGGCATTAAAAAGAAGTCTGTGATTGACTGACTTGAAATTTTCTTCCCCTGTATTATTTTCAATAATAACCAGGATTTTTACAGAGTCTGTGGTAGATGTGTTTGTTACTAAACACATCTGTACTCAGTATGAGGGGATTCTGCTGAAAGAAGTAGTGCCATACCATGAGTTACTAGAAGACCGGCATTTGGAAAGCAATGCTCACCTGCCCGGTGTGTATAATTCAGGAGATGTTAAAGCAGTTGAAAAACAGAAAGCAAGAAGTTGCTTTGCTGAAAGTTGTAACAAAATGCCTGATAGTCAAACTGAAATGCAAGGGGGGAAAGTAAAGAGTATTAAGATTTAGCACTTACATAACCCTCTACATCTTTTGAGTGCTAGAGGTATTAACTATTTAAGCCTCTAGATAAATTTTTCAGCATACAAAGAAATACGTATGTGTATTATCCTTTTTCTCTCTTGGAGAAACATACAGACCAAAAGGCTAAATAGCTCACCCGAGGCTACATATCACTGGTAAAACCTAGATATACTTGGCTCCCAGGCCTGTGCTCAATTCGTGCAACAGTATATGTCTTAATGGTGTGTGAGTAGAAATAACTACACAAAATCCCTATTTTGATGTAGATAACAAACCTAAGATACTGTATAATAACACTGTACAATGAATTTACAGCAGTAACACAAATGCTAGTCTCAGCTAACTGCAGTACTGTACCTAGATAGCACTAGCAGTTGTATTGATCCAGGCCACTAAATCTCTAATTATCTTTCATAGTAAAACTTGTCTAAATAAATTGCTGTATTGGTACCCAGTACCACTGCTCTTTGGCAGCCACAGAGGTTGATGCTTGGGTCACTTGCTACTTTTTTACCGTATCCATGCTCTTTATTTAAAGATTTGGTACTATTAAAAGGAGAAGTAATGCATCTAAAAACTAATGGACAACTAGACTGTTAGTTCTGGAGCATAACACTCCCTACTACCCCTCAAAACAAGACTGTAATAAGTTATGGCTGTACAAATTTTCCTATCCCCTGAAACTCTCCCGTTTCTTTCAACATACTTGTATTTTGGGTCACCTAAAGGAGTTGAGCAGCTAGTTCGGTACTGTTCTCACAGGGCTAGCGTGGCGTGTTTTGGTTGTAGTGTTTGTATGAGGGATATATACTTTTCTGGCACTAGGAGAAAAAGAATGCCTTTGGCTCATGTGATAATAAACAGCCATTGAAGGTGCTTTCCTCCTGAGGTCTTCCACAACGTGTGTGGCTGTTTCATCTTCGGTGATATGCAGCTGCCATTACGTATTGTGATTATAGCCAGATGATTTCTGTCAATGCTCTGTGTACTTAGTATATCAGTTTTAAATATACTCATGTGCATGTATTTAGCTGCTGAAGAAGGACTTGTTTCAACTGAGAAAACTGACCAAATGTATTAGGGATTTGCATTGACCCATCCGAGATTTCAAATTTTATTTCCAAATGTGTGGATACTTCAGTTGCTGTGATACAGATTTTTTTTGAGTCCCTGAGACCGGGTATGTTTATACAGCAACAGCTGTGCCAGATCTTATTCTCACTATACCTATGTGAAAATGGAGATGGTTTCGAATGAGATAGGTGTGGAATCAGGAATAAAATGGCAGAGGTGGTGCTGAGGCAGATTCAGGAACATGAATAAACAGAAGTTGGGAGCACCTAAGTAGGCACAGTTCTGACATGTCTAAATATTTCTGTTAAACATGTTGTTAAGAGGTTGAAGTTTTCTTTGTCATTGTCATATAATCAATTATCTCTTCAGTGCATTGCCCTGTGACAGGGCTGTGCCGCTGCTAATTTGTTTTATAGTTAGTGCAGTTCACAGTCATGCCTTACATTTGTTTTTATTCTGTAGTATATGTATCTCGGTGAAGTAATGGTATGAAGATATAATATTCAACAGGAATCTCTTTAATACTTGACTACAAACCACTATACCACATACTATTATACTGACATGTTTTATCAGAAGTGAAGATATAATTTAATAACAGAAGTTTTCCTTTCACGGTGAAGGGAGAAAAATCAGTGTTTAAAAAAAACCACAGCACCTTCAATTCGGGAGAAATATCGTAAAGTGGAGTAATATTCATGTCTGTCTGTATCTGAAAATTGAACCATAAAATCCCAAATGATTACAAATAGTCTTTGTGCTTGCTGTCAGTGAAGTCAGCCAGCTGTGTAGATCAACAACCTATGATACTTCTTAACTGCAATGTTTTCTTTAAATAACCCATTTATATTAAAAAATTTCCTCTATCCTCCTTTCCAGTGGTTGCTAGCTATGACCGTAGCAACAGATAGTGATGTCACGAGTGGAGTTCAATGTGTTGATTATACGATAAACTGGAGAGAGTTTTGATAAACATCTTGAATGCAGTAAGAGTTTTATAAGAAGAGGAGACTAGAGAAAACTGACTTATCTTATTCCAAGTCTTTGGTTTCTGTTGTTGACTGAGATGTATATTTTGTCTTGAAAGTCTGGATTTTTCTTCTAGTTTGAGAACTGCTGTTGCTGGAGTAGCACATCCAGGTACACATCCGTGTGGTTCAGTAAGAGAACACCCAAGAGCTGTGATGTAAGAACATGTAGATACTTATATCAGCTGTACTAAGTCTTGTTGCTTAAAATGTAATAATAAAAAAAAAAAACCCAACCAAAACAAAGGCGTAGAGTTGTGTGATGATAATTAAGTTGCATTAAATAAGAATTGAAGCTGCTGAAAACCTGGGGGGAGAAAAACATTTTAACACAAGTAGCGCACTTATGAATATTATTCCTTAGTTTTTTACTGTAATTGCTTGCTTCTGGATTGTAGCATTGTCTCTCACTGCAAACATCTCTTTCATGATCAGTTATGTAGTGATTATCTTGGGTTTTGTTTTGTGGGTTTTTGTAATCTCTAGACCAGTAATTGCTTGATATGAGCATGATTTTAAATATATATTTGGGATAACTCAGAGGGTCCCAGAACGGATGCTCAGATATCTCCAAAGACTAAAAATAAGCTTTTCCGAGGGTGAACTGCTAAGAATTTTATAACAAGACTCAATATTTGATGATTCTGCTTAAATCTGAGATACTTTTTTTCTAACAGTCCTATATGTATATGAAGGCACTTGTGACAGCTCTTGTTTTTTGAGTGTCCTCCTGCATTTCATGCTTTCTGGATTATTCTTTGGGGTTGGATGGTTGCGGGGAGGGGAGTGGATGGTTCTGGTGTGGTTTTGGGGTGTTTTTGATTCTTCTTGACTAGCTCACATGTTTAAATCTGATAGCCAGAACTGAGTGGAGGCTACACTGGGTGAGAAACAGGGTTATTTCTTAAATTTTCCAATGATGCTGCTATTTGCACACCCTCTTGTGAGGTTTGTCTGTTTTGCAGTCCGTTACTCCTTCTCAAATACAGTGTTTTGAATTTCTTCATTGAACTGCAAACCTCAGTCTTGTGGAGAGGCTTGAACAGGTCTTCTGCGTTTGGAATTCTAATTCTGTCTTCCAGAGTCTTTGGGACTTTATCTGCAGATTTAGTAAGTGAAATCTAGATTCAGTCAACAAACACCAGTGAAAATATTAAATAATGCCAGGCCAAAGACAGACCCTGGGGGTTTTTACCAGATATAACTTTCCAACCAGGTAGTAGATCACTGATTTGTCAAGTACAGTTTTCCATCCACTTCTGTTCTAGCCTTACACTTGCTTTACACAAAACAGGTTGTGTGTAATGCGTTCAGGAACAAATGTGGGGAATAATGTCTATAGCCTTACTAAACCAAGACCTTGCAAGCTCCAAAACTGGTGCTAGAGAATAGGGAAGCTGAGCTTAAAACATGGAAATTCTGCCACTTCTCTCATTTCCTCCTGGAAATGTATCTGCTAAACCCGTCAATAGCTAGCCTTCCTTCATTTCACAAGAGTATTCAACCTCTGCCTGGCAATTAGGACTGTCTTGGTTATTCCTGTGTAACCTGGGGATGCTTTCATGACTAGAAATCCCAGCCACTTCCCAGAAGCACGTGCCATGCCATAGCTAGAGAAGCGGTAGTATAAACTAGCATTGATTGTAAAATCAATGCATTAATTTGTGTAGTTATACTTAATATTCAGTGGCTGTGTAAGTATAAAATTTTTATTAATAGATGGTTGATTTGCAGTAACAGTATACCTGGAACCTGAATAATATTTTGTGAAACTGGCAACCAGTCACAGCTCTTAGTGCTTTGTTGCTATGGACATGTTGCTCTGTAGCACGTAAGCTAATATTTTGCTCTGTGATTGAGTTCTGAAAAACACGGACTGTTTGTGGAAGACATGTATTTAAATAATTTTGATTAATAATTCCCCATCAGAATTGGAAGAGACATGGGTGGTGAAATGCTTGCTCTGTTAAGCCATGCATACACTACTCCAAGTCAGGATTTCACTTGAACAACTGTGTTTTTAACCGCAATGTGTCTGTATGTTTTTTCCAAAAGGGGAAATCCATGGGGGGAAGTCTTTCAGTAATTATGTTGTTATTACTCCATAATATCTCTCTTTTCTATTAACATCCCTGCTACTGTGTGGTGGCTGGCTCATGGAGAAAGATCGGTGCTTGCTGTGTAATTTGGACAAAAGTTTTTAAAAGGGGAACGGAGGTTTTCTGTTTAAAAATATCTTATAAAGAGGGATTGATATTTGTATTAGCTAGAGTTAATATTGGAAAAGAGGCTTTATGAAGGCCTAGGTACTAAAACATTGCACGCTGGTTCATGAGCAGATGGCAGCCTTCTAAGAGAAAGCTTAATCAGGTTACCTTGATTTTCATTTTATGATGTTTTTATAACCTAGTATTATCTATTTATTGTGTAATCTGGTAGACTAATAACCTAATAAATATCTAACTTTTGGGAGTTATCCACTTGTAGAGCCAATTTTGGTATTTTCACATAAAAAAACATTATTAATGGAAATCCAGCTAAGCTTTAGATCAAACTTAGAGATTATTTGCACCAGACTTATTTTTAAAGAATTTGGACAATTAGGAAGGCTGCAATTAAAAGTCCCAGAGTGTATCTAAGTGCTAAATTCTGGCTGTGATAAATTGAAGTGATGAAAACCTCATTAGGTGCCTGTTGACATGTTCAGATACTTAGAAGAACTGGGTGTATAAAATGACTTGTCTCCATCATTGCCGCCTTTTCCCGTCCTGTCAGACCATAGTCTTTGGTCAGGCAGCACGTCATACACAGCTTGTAGTTTCAATGGCCCGACTCGCCTTCGCTTTCAGATCAATCTGTTCTAGTCTCTGGCTGCTTCTGTGGTAAAGTTATCGCTGAAATGCTTGTAGGACATCATAATACTGAATCCACCATTATAACTGCCTACCACTCGCAGAGATCTACGTTGCTATTTGTATATTGGCTGCTGTTCCCTACAGGCTTCCACTGAGCTCTAGAGAAATTTTAAAAATTCTTCTATTAAAACGTATGATTTAAAATGCTCCTTTCCCTATGCTTAAGAAATCCCAAAGGATCAGTCTGCTTAGTTTACTTCCTGGTTGCTCCTGCCTTGAAAATGTTAGATTGAGTTAAGTTCAATATTGCTTTAAAAAAACAATATTTATATTTTTCATTAATTCTGTGCTGGGTATGAATTACTGACAGGTCCACTCCATCTGCTGCAGTTGTCTTCCTCAAATATGCTGGTAAACTGAGCAGCCAGGAATCAGATTTTCTTTGGAACATAAGTGTGGTGCTGTCATAATTTAAAAGTTATATCAGACAATGAAAACAAACAATAAACCCAAGAAAACATGTTAAGACAATTTTAGGGTGTTCTGTGCAGCTGTTGTGCAAAAAGCGGCTGCAACCCTGGTATGGGCTGGGACATGAATCTTCAGATGGTTTAGAAACATTGGAATTAATGAGTCCTTAAAACGTGACTAATTGATTTTTTTTTTTCCTGATGCACAGGGCTCATACTTGATCTAAATAAAAATCCCAGAGTCTGCAGCCTGTGAAGCCTTGTGTCTTGCTCTATACCTGTCTTCAGTTAATAAAATTGAAACATTCCATTTTTCACAGAATTATTAAGATATCAATAATTCATTTGGGGGTTTCTAATTGAAAATTAATTTGGTTATGTAACTGATGACCCCGAAGAGTTGTCTTCAGTAGTTTCTTCATCTTCTGATTCTTTTTTCTATGCAAATTAACATCAAACTCTTCACGCTATTTTGAACATGGAATCTATGATGTTTAACCCTTCTGTGCTGATCTTTTTAGATTCAAATATATTTATGTTCATTTAATGTTTAAAATTTACTTACATTTCACTCACAGATGTTACATTTTGCTCACAATAAATATTTGTGTATTATAATTTTAAAAAAAATCTTCATTTTGAACAATTTTCTTAATAATTACATCTTAATTCCCTTTGCTCTTGATTAGTATACAATGAGTATAATGGTCTAATTGTCAGAATTTCCAGCCAGTTTAATACAGATAGTAGCAGTGTGCATCTCACCAGTATTCAGGGATCACCTTTAAAACTTTGGGTACAGTTGCAGCTGGCATCGAAGCAGTCTGAAATACATTTCGGTATTTTCGAACAATCTTTCTAATGCTGCTTTCTTTAGAACTGAAGTAGAAATGACTGTAAATGTCACTGTTTTAATATTCAATTATTAGTGCTCCATTGGAATTTTATCTTTATTTGCTTTATCAAATGTCATTAATTGCATTTTATATCCCCACTCTGTAAATCTATCACAGTTTCTTTGATTAATTTTCGAAGTCAATTAAGCTAGTACAAGTTCATTGAATAAAGCAAAAAATCATCCAGTGATTTTTTTTAGCAGTTTTTATAATAAAAACTCTCAATAAAGGTAATGTAAACAGGATCTTTAGCTGATGTGCGATGACTGATTTCAGAGCTGAAAATATAGCCTTACATATTTTTCAGGAGATTTTTATTTATTTGTATCTACTGATAGCTTTATAGAAGTTCATTGCTCTTTGTATCCACGTTAGAAAATTGAAGTGATATGAATAAAATACACATAGCCTTTGAACACTGTTATGTCCTCACTGTAATTTTCTATGCCCCCTCCTATGTATAAACTAGTATGCTACAGTAGGTATGTGTCATTTCCCCTATTGCTTTAAATGCTTCTTTGAAAGCAAAATAGTTGTGAATTATTAATGTTAACCACACATGCCAAAACAGGAGAAAGAAATGCAGGAGTGTTCATTACTGATTGATTAGTGTACGAATACTTTGACTTAGCACTGGCTCTTTTTGAGGCCTATTGATGTATGAACTTGTTTCATCTAGTATAACAATTTTATGTGTTGTTTCAACCTCATCCTCAAGGATATGACTAATAGCACAGCTGAACTCAATGGGGCTTCGCATCAAGTAATATAAGTGAAGGTAGGAGTTTCTTGCTCCAAGTCTTGCATTCAGATTTCCAAGTTTGTGCCCGTCCCAGTCTGCATTAGTGTCAGCTCTTTGCTCCACAGGCTTTCTCTGGAACTTTACATGTTCTTTTATTCTTATCTGGTTTTTGAGCTTCCTGTGTCCTGTTCAGTTAAGCCCTTAAATTTTTACACGTTGTCTCTAGATTAAACCTTTATCTTGTATAGTCAAGAAAAGACCATCTAATACATGTAAAATGCAAAGTACCCAACCCTATTGGAGTGCAAATGGGTAATGCTGCCTGCAAGGGAGTTTATAGAGACATTTGTTATGTAGCAGCCCTAAACAAGGGTAGACTTGTGTTATACAATGACATTTATTGACTCCTTCAGGCCTACACCAGTGCTAACTACAGGGTTGTGCTTTCCTACTTGCTTTAGATTAGATGAAAACTCTTCCCTCCCTATCTACACACAGATCATCTGTGTATATCAATTAGGTTCTAACTTGCTGGTGTTCTTGTCTGTGATGTTGTGATAATTAGTGATGCCATAAATACAGAAAGCTTACTTTCTGAGGTTCTGCTGCCTTTGATTTTTACTTTTTTTTTCACTAAACTAGGTGATTCCCTGAGTGTCAGTCTTTAATAGGCTAGCTTTCACTTGTTGAGAAGGCTTTCAGTAAAACTGACTTTGCAGCATACTGATGTTTGCCAGAACTGCCGTCAACCCATAACAATGCAGTTTGCAGGCTATTGGTCTCTGTTGTCATTTGCTGTTTCTTGTGTAACTTCTTATTGCCATTTAAATGGTTCTAGTTTCATATGTTGTAGCTTTCTGCATGTCACCATAAACATCATCTGCGATCTAAACAGAAAAGGCCTAGAGGCTTCAAAGATCTTCAGTATTACTTGTGAATGTGTTTGAAATCAGGCTGGCTTTGATTCCCCAACATCTTGATTTAGATGACCGGTGAATACCGTATCAGTCTGTCAAGTCTGAAGTGTTGTAGAGTTTTTGCCTAGTGGATACCATTCCTCTGGCTTCAACGTGATCTTTCTCTTTCCTAAATAGAGCCATCACACTGGAGAATCAGCTGGTCATCCTTGCAACATCAGCGACCGATGCAGGAGGCTACTATGTTCAGGCGGTCAATGAAAAGAATGGGGAGAACAAGACAAGTCCGTTTATTCATCTCAGCGTAGCAAGTGAGTATCCAAATTCTGGATAATATGCTGTCATACTGAGGTTGCCGACAGCATTCACAAAAGTCTGCCCTAATCAAAAGAGCCTTGCTAACAAAGGATTGGATCTCTAAAGGAGGTCAACTTTTCCTGCTTGGTTTGAAGCACGTTGAACTCCTTGTGCAATAACAGGGACTTAAGACAGTATATGCCCTCGACAAATCACCCTCAAAGCCTTTTGTCTGATGGTTTATTTTGTGCAAGGCAGGTACATGATGATATCCCTCGCTGTTTGTTGTGATCATAATTTCTTTTTAATGCAGGGGTTTATAATGTATTGTTTTCCATTGTGCGTAAGTAAAGAAGTCACTCTTCTGCGTGCAATTTTATTAATGAGTCTATTCCCAGTCTATGCCATTATTTTTACCTGGAGTTATCACGGAGTCCCAGGGAACATGCATTTCATTGTTATTACTTATTATTTTACATTGCACAAATTGTATTAACACCTACCACTACAGAGGCATTCCATGAGTAGATTTTATAGCAACGATGAGGGAAAAGCAGCAGAGCCATGGGGTCAGAAAGATGACCGCACACTAAATATACTAACGTGCATATTCAGCAAGAATATGCACATGTAAACTCTTGTAAAACATCTAGTAAATGTGTTTGTATGAAAAATTAATATTCTAAACATGTAGAATGGTTTGACTCCTGTTCTGAGCACATTTGGTAAAGGTATTTTTAATGTAGCAGCAAGACAGGGAGTATGTTAGTCTGAGTGGATGTGCAGGTTTCTATTTTTGATTGTAGAGACAAAGAAGAGATGACTGGGTAAATTGTTGATGACACTGGCAGCTTTACTGACAGGCTACTCTTATGGTTTGGGTTTCTAGAAGATACAAGACTCTAAGCTCTAGATCAGTCGGCATGGTGAGATGCCCAAGACCTCTTGATCTTGGATACCATTAGATTTGAGACCATCCCTATGGCTCGTTGCCTTACAATAGCAAAACTTGGGAGTCTGGGTTTCTGGGCAGAAAATCTGGCAAACTGCTTTTGGAAATATGCTTATGTTTGTCAGAAGTTCATCAAAAAACATTATGTTCCTGTGAAACATTTAATTTCTTGGAAAACAGAATTTTTCTGTTAAAGTTCCAGATTTCAATCAGATTTCAAGCAAAGCTGTTCTTACACAAACAATGGAAGCCCTGTTAGTGGGACCAGGGGTCACTGAGGGCAGAAGCTGTACGGTGTAACAGCAGAAGAGACAAACCTGTGTTTTCTCCCAGATATGTTTATAAACTAAATGTACTTCTCTGGGTTTTTATGTGTATCTTTCTGAAGTGGAAATAATATTCCAAATCCACTTGTGAATTCTGGCTGTACTGTGGCATGGAGACTGTAAACATTATTATTTCTGACAGTATAAAGAGGTTTGCTAACACTTTAGTAATTTCATTTTTAAAGCAAATTTGTATTGTTTGTCTTATGTGACCAATAATGTACTTCCCACTTTAATTTCATATCTTAATTAATGCTAGAAATAGTCTGTGATCATGCATGCATAACAAGTGCTATGCAAAGCAGAAGGTAATATGGGCATATGGAAAAGAAAACACTTCAAAATGCATACAGACTTGATACTGTGAATGCAAAGTCTATCTGGAATGTGAAAAATAGGAAGGATTAAATGGATAAAAGGAAATGAAGAATGAGGCAAGATGGAAAGCCCAAAATTGATTTGCTTGTTAAAATTAATATTAGCCAATGAGGTTTTTAAATTGTTGTCTTGATATCCAGGATTATTAATGCCGTGTGTGTTGAAGAAAGGGACTGGCCGTAAGGCATTACAGCGTCTGTAAAGAAAATAAGATTAACATGGTCATTCTGAACATCGATCTGAGAAAGAAACATATGTGATACAGTAGATAGCAGTGAATAAGCCTTTTTGGTCAAGTAACAGAAAATAATCGGGCAAAAATATCGTCCTGAAGCAGTATGCAGAGAATGGGTTGCAGAAAAAGGATGTATTTTGGAAGAGTAATAAAGAATTCCAGCAAGTGGTTGGAAACAGACTGTTAAAGGTACATACAGGTATGGAAGATATCACATTGAATTGTCACTGTCTGAATCTTATCAGATGTTAAGAGTGATGATGCTTGTCATTTTCCATTAGGACATGTATAAAATTTAAAGACAGTTTAATCAAAATCAAATAAACCAGAAGTAAAGTGGAATATCCAATCTCTGTGTGAGTAGATTGTGTATTAATTATTGAGTACAACCTTGCTACATGACTCAGCATGCATATTGCCACTTTTATTGAGGGGAAAAAGGAAAAAAAAAAACCAAAACCCTGTAGATAATTCCCAGGGCAGGCATCCACTGAGAACAGTGTTAGACATGCATAGCTTGTTATTCCTTGAAGGATATCAGTGTCAGACTTGCTCCAGCCTGTAGGAAAAGCACATTTGCAGAATCAGCCTAACAGCTGAGAAAACTGTAAGCTGTCCTGTTCTGGTCCGAAATACAAGACTGACAGCAGGAGAAAGGTATAGCCCTGCGCTAAGCAGATGATGAGTTATAGGGCCTTATATTGCAGATTAAAGTCAATGCCTTAAATTGTGGCTGAAAGTAAACGGAGTTTGAGCGATGTCTGGAAAATATACGAAACTGTCCTTCAATTAATAACTATATTTGATACATGTTGAATGAGAAAATTTGAGCATGTTGAACACATTTTTAAAAATACAGTCTAAAAGCCCCAATCACAATGAATTCTCTAGTACGGCTCTGAGTATTAAAGGTAAAGACACTTTGTTTCTTGTCAGTCTAACCTATAGCTCATTGTGTCCCAAGCAGTATGAAGTCTTACATCCACCCACCACCCCCTGATTACAAACATAATGCATGGAACTTGGAAAACAGCTTCAAAAGAAAGCCTTCTAGCTTTTCAGTGTTGCTTCTGCTGTGTTTGGGTTTGCTTCTCTCTTCATTCTGAGGCTGGTCAGACACTGAAAATGTAGGTATGAGAATGCCTGGGTTGAAAGAAAATTAACAGATCTTTAGGACATCTTGGTGCTTTCAGACACGTACCCACTACGCATTACTGTGACAGTTCATTCCTTAAATACGCTTTGCAGTAAAGATGTATTTGCCAAGAGATATGGTCACCCCATGAGAAGTTCCAAATATTGTGCGGTATTTTTCCTTAACAGCTGAGTCCCTAGCTTGGTTAAACACTGGTGTTCCGCATGCCTGCCCTCTAAAAACCGTGTGTCTTGATTTGAAAGTCTAGGTCACCAAAATAGTTAAGTTCACAGCATAAGGTCCAGTTCAACTATGCTTGAAAACAATGGTCGTTTCTTTCAAGTGGGCGTGCTTCCACTGATTTCAAGAGGATTAGATCATCCCTGAGGTGTCAGGCTCCGGTGAAATAAAAATTATGTCCAACAGGCAGCATGTTGGGAATAATGTCACATCTGAAATCAGTATGAGATGTCATACGTTAGTCCTGAACTTAAAATGTTTTAAAATCAGTTGAACTGTATACTGAGCTCATGAAAATCTTGCCTTTTTTTTAACCATATGTCCCAGCTTTCATGTCAATAACACAAAATTTTGGCTAGGAAAATAGGAAAGTCTGAAAGTCAAGAGTTTGGTAACAGAAATAGTAATAAAACTTAGTTTGCTTTTTGACTTAAATACATCACTTAACTCCCTCTTGAAAATTCACTATTACTGTTTTGGAGGATTTCGGTATTAACTTCATTGCTGGAACTTCCCAACTTGACCAGAGAGGTGTGAGAGTTAATCTATCACTGAGCTGTTGCAAGCTTCTTAGATGTAAATATTACTTTTCAAAAAAAGCAATTGGGAAATCCTTAATGTTCTTTCCTGTTTCCATCTATTCGACAATAGATTTGATGGTAATATCTTAAACCGATCCTTAATTCTTTAGACTTTTTGTTTCATGCCCATTCTCCCGCAGGTAGACATACACTGCAGCACAGATGGTCAGATCTCTTTCTAAAGTCTCTGGCTTGTCAGGGGGATAAAGTGACATGGTTTTGATCTTACCAGAGTTGGCAGGACACTTAAAGATCAAAGTGTTCATTAAAGCAAGGCCATCCTTAGACTCTTATTTCCTTGAAGGCCATACTCTGCGTATCAGCTAAATTTCTCTGAAACTCTGCACCAAACCTCTTATGGTTATAGTATGGAACTTTAAAAACAAAAAAACCCCCGATACATGGTACTTTGCTGTAGGCTGTGCCACTCATATGCGTGAAGGTGTTTTTTGGGGGAAAGGGGGAGCAGGGGTGTTAAGGGCTTCTTAATGAAACTGTAAGGACTTCTAGTATACAAGTCAAGAGTTTAAGAAGTGGGTTTTTTTAGAGACGGGGAAAAAAAAGATTCATAGGGAGCTTTTTATTGCTGTAAGGAGCTGGCTGAGCTATTCACCACAATGTACGCAATGCGTGTCCTTGTTACTTTATTACATGACGACATGGCAAGACTCTGGTGCCACTTTAGAAGAAGTTTGAAAAGCCCTGCTGAGATTTTTCTATTATTAACTTCAATGCAACACTGTACATGTGAGGACCGTTGGCCCCGTCTTAGAAACTTTTAACAGTATGTACTGCTATTTCTGAGTTTAGTTTAAGTATTTTATGAAAAATTTGAGAAAGTGTCCCCAGTAAACGATTTAAATGGCAATTTTGCAAAAGGTGGGTATGTGTAAGCTGTTCTGACAGCTTAAATACTCCTGCTTCAATTGGTTTTGCAGCGCTAATCATCTGGAACTGCAATTCAGGGTCTTGCTTCTGGACCTTCTTGTTAAGCTGTGAAATATTGAGATGCGTGTCGCTTCAATAGATTTATTAGTAAATTAGATAGCCTCAAGACCTATTCATATGCTAGGAGATACAGACCGTTCTGCAGACTGATGTCTTTTTCTGATGCAGGCTTTGTGAAAACAGAAAACAAGATTGATGAAAACTTTAAAAACCTCACCAGCCAGCATTTCTGAAGAGTCAAAGATAATAGAGCCAATTATCATTTAATGAAGATAAATTTTTCCCTTGAGAACTGGCAATGCTTAAAAAAGAATAGTGTAAAAAAAAAAAAACCAAAACAAACCCCACAAGTTGGGGGCTGAAAATTAAACTCCTGGCTTGGTTGCATGGCAATTAGTTTAAAATAACAACGTCATGTTGTTCCTCCCAGCTTCCGCTGCAACAAGAAGAATTTTATTCTGTTACGGCAGATATTGACGTGAGGCTAAATAGACCCTGTTTATCTCTGGTTGGTGCCTATTTTGTTCTTCAATTTAATGTATCAAAGCATAAATTTTACAGAAGGGAAGAGTCCCATTTCAGACTCACAGGATGCTGATTTTGCACTGAAAGTTTTTGTTTGTTTCTTTTCCTACTATAAAGAAAGGTTCTCATGATAGTGCAAGATGTTTAGGTCACTTTCAGCGGCTGTAAAAGTGAAATATTCTTTATGTTGTTAGGAAAGAAAGTGGGGAAGAAAGTGCCACGTTACCTGTCGGTGTATTTGATAGAATATTACTTTTGAAATCCTTCTGTCAGGTTTGTTAAGAAGATAAGTTTTCAGAAGATTCTGAGCAGATATTTTCCTCTCTGGAAGAGAGCATTTCACTAACATAGCTTTTCATATTAACCATCAAGGTTTGTTCAAGTCAGCAGATGTTGAGGATCCTTCATGGATATGTTTGAAGCATACTGCTCCATGAACCTTTCATAGCTAGTTCCAGCTTTCAGGTATAGGCAGGAAAAAAACAAAAAAAGGAGTGGGCTGGCACCCCCAGGGAATAGATATTTCTATTCTGAGGTGAAATTCATGCAAGATCTATAAACTTGTCAAACTGTTTTTAGTTCATGCTCTCTGGATCAGTACTGTTGAGGTGAAATTAGTGCTTCAATGATGCTTTTTTTTTTTCTTTTTCATTTTTGGTGGGGGAAGGAGAAGGAATATGGGATGAAATGAAATTGGATTTCTGTGCTGTGATTGTACCGTACATGCCTGAGGTTATCATTAAATACTGAGGAAGTCCAAGGTAGCACAGCTCAACCCTCTGTGCACTGGTTTTAAGTCACTCTTTGAAAGAATGACATTTCTTTCCTTTCCCATTTTCTACACAGGTTTTGCTTTCCCTTTGTCAAGCAGAATTTCTAGGAAGGATACCCTAGTAGTTATGTCATGTGCGGTTTCACGAGTAAATATGTGCCTTTCGTTTTGATGGTCACTTAGCATTCCTTTGTTATCCAAAATGTTAATTTGAAGGAGACTGTAGAAGTGTTTGGGATTTAAAACCGAACCTTAAGGATAAATTCTGTGTAAATGCCATCTTTAATACCCTGTACTGTCTGTCTTAATGCTTTTTCCTCAGTTGTAGCTCATATTTGCTCTAATACTAAAGGGCATAAATTTTTAAATGGGGATCTTCTTTTCTTATTGTTTTGAGAATACATTGAGTACAACTTAACCATGCTTTTGAGATAGATATATATATGTATGTATATATATATGTCAAATGCATTTTAGTAACAATTATAGCTATAACAAGAAAGACTAAATTGAGTTAGCGTTAAAGATTTGGTTTGGATATATTGGAACAAATGTTAGTTTAAGCTTTATCAGAGCTAGGAATTTCGGTGGAGGCTGATATTCTCAATGGTTTACTCTGTTATCTACTGCAAAAGGGATACTGTATTGCAGTGTAGAATCATTTTATATGCATTACAAAGAAAGAACAGATGATGCTCAGGATTTATCAGCAGTCTTGGACTCCAAATTTCATTGTTTTTTAAAGCTTCAGCCCGATCTTTTCCATGATTCTGTGCCCTTTTTCTTAAAGGAAAACTTTCCTCATTTTTAACTGTAGTGATATAGAGGGAAACCTGTGGTTAAAATGATAGATTGCTAAACTGCAGAAATAATAAAGATGAGCCAAGAAACATCTGTGGCAGTGTGAGCTTTTCTTTGGCTTTACCCAAATATTCTATTGGTGCTCTTTCTGATAAATGGCAGAAATCTTGGTCGGTCTCCAACTTCTTCCTCTGGACTATTTTTGATAATACTTATTGCCACACATGGTGCACTTTTGCATCTAATGCAGCTTCTGCCCCAGGCAACTAGTGTCTCCTCTGCTAGTAGAACTTGACTTCTAGTTGACTTTCCTTAGATTCATTATAATATTTTAAGTATATCAACCCTAATAGAGGATGATGTCTTTTAGCGATGGAAAGATACTAAAATAAACTTAAAATTTTTTCAATCTTACTACTGAAGAGCACTTGAAACAGTCAAAATCAACATAAAACATATTAAATATCTGGCACTTAATTTTCATCATGTTGCATCAACAAATGTAATAAAGCTTTAAATACGTGGTTTATGGAAAGCATAGTTCCTTCCTTTTCTCCCAAATGCAACAATACAACCCTGTTGTTATGGGGACTCACCGCTAGCTGGTGAAGCTAGGAAAATGCACCCAAGTTGAGTGTATGTTCCATCGGCATATGTACATACATTATGTATACTGCTCTAAAAAAATGGCAAATGCTAAAGTTTCTATAATCTAACTTATTATTTTAACATAGCTTCTTGTTACGTTTGTCTGTTTATAAGGTTTGGGGTTTTGTGTCTCTAAGGGATCTGGAATACACACACTCAAAATTCTGGGTTGTCTCCTAAGTCCTTTATTTATGTCTGACACATGCAATTAATTTCTCCCTATCTCTAATCACTTTTGCTATTACATTCATTGGAGTGATTTGTAACCTATCTCTGTCACTGCTCTGTAATTGATATGTGGAGATAAGAGATTCTTAGAGGACAGAAACAAGGAAAAGAGAAAATTGAATTTACCTTGCGATCGTTTTATAAAATGTGACATACATCAATTAT
Organism: Pygoscelis adeliae; assembly: GCF_000699105.1. Lineage (NCBI taxonomy): Eukaryota > Metazoa > Chordata > Aves > Sphenisciformes > Spheniscidae > Pygoscelis > Pygoscelis adeliae. Next base: position 3,982,067 of record NW_008824369.1, read on the forward strand.
ACATGCCATCCAGGAAAATGCCATCTTGAACAAACTGTGATGATTTGTTGGAAGACCAGCATAAGAGAAATGCCAGAAAACTTTTCTGGACAGAAAAGTGTTGTTAGTTTAACAGACAGACTTTTCAATCTCACTGATTCACCTACAATTTTTTTAAATAATACTTCAGAATTTACAAAGAAAGTATCATTTTTGATCAGTGTTTTTCTTCAATTGGTCTTGTACTAATACTCTAGTGTGGAATAAGATGAAAGGAAGCTGCTGAAATAAACATTGTTTTGATCAGACGTAAAAAGATGATGTTGGTAACTCAAGATTGAATCATCTTTCATGGGCAAAAATGGTGAAATTGATAGTATAGTCCAATTCCAACTTAACCGCATTCTACTGTGAAAATACTTCTCTGTAGTTTCTCTTTTCCATTTTGTTGCAGTGAGAAGTGAACTAATTTTCTCACTCTTGTTTAAATACTTTGTGCTCATGATTAGTTCTAATTGTTGGCATGAGAGTAGTAGTTCCTGTCCATACTTGTAAGTTTAAGTAGTACTTTGGGATCGTTGAAAAGCTTTTTAATAGGTACTGATAATACCACAAAAATTACAATCGAGTAAACAGATATGATAAATAATATTATAACGGTAATAGAAATCATAAAACTCGGAAGACTTAAGCAACATGCAATGTTGGCCACTTCCTGGGACTGTAGGACTGGCAAACAGTCTTTTCCCTAGAACTGTTTATTTCTTTATCATGTACGCACAAGATAAGCTGTACTTTCTAAAAACTTCCAGAGGAGACAAAAGTATAGTGATTTGTAGGCATTTGTAAAGGGCTTTGCGTTTCAGTTTATGTAAGTATCATAATTCTGAAGCTTTAAAAGGAATAGCTACTGGAGACTCGCATATCAATTTACCCCTTTTGAACATTACCTTTTGATCTCTTGTGAGTCCGTTCTGCTGTGCCATACTCCTGGAGTATTCTAAGTAGCTGACTTGAAACCTTTGGCTTTGTTTCCCATCTTTACAAAGTTGCATGAAATTAAAGTATAATTTTCACTTATTTCAAGTTGCTAAACCCTACTTGAGGGATGCTTTTTACCAAGAAAGTAAGAATCTGTAACTTACTGAAGGGAGCTTTAGCTTAAACATGCTATTTTAAGGAAAAATAAATCACATTTAGAGAAAAACATCCATGTAATATATGGCTGTGACAGCTTTGTACTCTTCTGTAATGAGACAGGTTGTCCTGGCTGGTCTGTGAACAAGAGGGTAAAAAGATACAAAGCTTTTGCTTAAGAAAATAGCGAGGAGCATCTTATTTCTTATGAATTGGATAAACTTGCAGCATGTAATTTGTTTTTATTCATAGGAGTAGGACTCACTTTTCAATTTAGAAAATAAGTAATTTAGGAACTATTTGATGGTGTTCTTCAAACTGTCATTGTATTAGGCAAGCTTGAAATGTGTTATAAACAATATAGATAAGGAATATAAATATGCTCAGAACAGATGTTTAATAGAATAACTTTTGCACTTACTCGGTTACTGCAAAAGCCTAAATAGATAGATCCTAAAGGTTGTGTTACACGTGCTAAAGGTCTGCATGGCAGAACCTCCCCCAGCATATTTACAAAAACTAATTTTCATCTCAAGCTTTCACAAACGTATGGTAGCTTGAGGGTTATAATTTTTAAAACTCTTCATATTAAAGATGTTTTTAATTTCTTCTCAATATACATCACAGAACAGGAAAATTGAGTAAGGATAGAAACCCTCATGTGTCCGTGTCATCGTTCTGCCAGAGACGTGATTTGTCTAAGTCGTTCTGAAAGTGCATGCAATAGCCTGCGTGTGAACAAAAATGAAAAAACAGTGATTACACCTGCAACATAAGCACTGGAGAGTCTGAACATGCAAGATTCAAGGTCATCTGTAAAACTTTAAATAGTCTTTGTATAGACACATTATGATAAGGCATTTAATTTGATTGTTACTGTAGTTTTCAGTAGACAAGATGAAAGTTATTTATATGCTATCCAACTAGGTTTGTGTTTTTTTTTAATTGGCTAACAAATTTTTGCTCCAGATTACAGAAACAGTTTAGTATTGGAAAGCTTTTTAAGTTTTAGTAAGGACTTGCTATGAATTTTAAAGTAATATAGAATAGTTGGACCTTCCTACCCCATTTGTAATAGGAGGAGAAACTCAGACTTGATTGTAACCTGGGTTGCTTCACCTGATGTACGTAAAAGCTGCATCGATTTCTTGTCTGCTTGGTTGTACCGTGGGAGCTGTAAATGGCCAATCCAGGATGTTCGTTACCCTTTGGTTTTGTACTATGCAGTTTCACATATTGTCATTTGCATCTGGGGTGTGGTTAGACATCGGAGTAATCCAAGTGCTGAATTATTTTTCCTTATGGACTGTGCTGTAAGGTGATGGAAATACGGATTTCTTTTCATGTGCAGACTATTGTCTACACTTTTAGGCCCCTTAAAAATAATCCATAATCCAAAACTCTGCCTTTTTATGGTAGATAAATCACTTTAGCTGTGGAATGTGGGAACAAAGTTACAACTCCTATAACCTGGGAGAACATCATTGTTAAATAGTGTATCTTTAAAGGACTGTAACTTTTCTGTGATAAAAATGAAGGAATACAGCAGCCAGGAAGGTGCACACAATGTCCTAGTCTCTAAAGCCCTGTTTGTGCAAAATGTTATTAAATTTTGTCCGGCTCTATTTGCTGTTAAGTATGTTTACAAGCTGAGAACAAGTAGCTTACTGCTCTTGTGTGTCGGGAAAATACTGCAGCAGACAGTCTATTGCACGAAGAAGGAAAGACAAGAGAAGTGCATGGGGGGTTTTCTATTCCCCACTTGTTCCTTATGCACTAAGGAGGGATGAAAAGGAAAGCTTGCTTATTTACTCCATGTTGGCTATATTTCGATCCGCTCTGCAAAGCTATGTGCTCATAAACCTGACTTAGTAAAGACAGCGAAGGCTTAAAAAGCCAGCAATGTTGTATCTTCTGCAAATGCTGGGAAAGAAACTGCACGCCCAGTGCTGCCTTCACCTATCCTTGTGGATTTATCAGATCACTGTGAGTGATACTGTCATAGCTATTAAAGAAAGTAATTGGTAGTGAGTGATTAAAATTGCAGATGGCCTTTTCAAGGTGATTATGAATATCAAATCAAGTCTGTAGAAGCTAGCTGAAAAGGCCCATGAAACTGAAAAGTGAATATGCTGAGGATAATTGCATAAGAGGAGGATCTCGCAGGCATGCTATGCTCATCCACCCCCCCCCCCAACCAATCAATCAATCAACTGACCAAAAAACCCCAAAAAGCAAAATAATTCAAGTGGACCTGTTGTATCGAAGGAGGTGGAACTAAATATCTGCCTTTTTAGGCTGTAAATCCCTCTGTACAGAGAACTTACATTGCTGTCATCATTGAGCAGTGATAGGTCTGCGAAGTCCCCTATGCCATGCGATGCTGTGTCATTAACAGTGATCTTTTCCTCTTCTTTTCCAGTTGTAAGCGGTTATGACAAATGTTTCTTTCCACATCACCCTGGAACAGGGCCAAGAAATACCATGGAGTGACTTAATTTCATTTCGTGATCTTTATTTCACAAAGCAAAGGTCATGTGCGTATCTTTTTTTTAGCTGAAAAATCTAAGGTTGATTTTGTTCCATAATTTAAAATGGAAACTTCAGATGCAAACAAATATAAAGGTAGAGAAAACTGAACAAAAAATGTCTTCATTTTGAGCCCTGCTTACCTACAATTATATTTTAATACAAGTACAGAGAGCGTTCACGTATGTCTAAATAGCTTGTGAGCTTAGAGCCTGAGGGTTTGTTTTCTTGTGCATATTGTGATTATAGACCCATCACTTTCAGACCAATTTAATGTTTTCAAATAGAAGAATTTTGTATGGCTGCTTATACTTCAACGTATTATTATTGTATTGATCTCAAACTTCATGCTGACCTATCTAATCTGCTCTTAAACTGTAAAACACTGTGGGATTTATTGTGAAGATTTATACAAATGTGTTTTGCAATTATTATTTATTTCCTTTGGTGTGACAGGAATCATTTGTTAAATCATTTGAGGAGCACTTTCCCCTTTAGACAATATCTGTGCTTACCTGAACTTTGTGGTCATTGTAATGTTAGTGGTTTTGTTGCATATTGATTCTTCATCTAAATTAATATTACTTCATTTATGGATATTCCCTTGGTGAATTTGATAGCGAATTCTGCTTATTCCACTATAATAACACTTATTTCTAACCATATTGGCTTAGGAACTGGTCTATGACCTTCTTAACAAAAACATTTGTACCATGAAAGTGCATTAAAAAACTATTCTAAAAGAATACTCAAACACTTATTATTGGTCCATTGCTAGTCAATGCAGCAGGCATATTTTTTAAGGGAAAAGTGGTCTAAACAGATTCTCAGCACTTCCCTTTAACTGTGGAAAGACAAGTTCCACCTTGTAATGCAAATAGACAGTACCCAAGAAGTTATGAGGAATGAAAAAAGAGGAGGATTTTTTCCTATTGAAAGAAGTGATAAATTAGAATATGACAATATTATGTTTTTCCACCCTCAAGGCATGTAAATTTTAACTCTTCAAGAAGCATCTCGTATGAAATATAAGCACAGTAAATGTGGCAGGCTCTTTAAAATTGCAAGCATCTTGATAGAATTTGGATTATCAGTTGCCACTTTGCTTTTTGGAAAGCATATCGATTACTTTTTTTTATATGATTGATATGGCATATTGCAACTTTGAGGGCCTGGGATCCTTTGAAAACTCGTGCTGTTGGCCATGTCGTCAGCAAACACAAAGACTTGTATTAGATGTGGTGAGAAGGGGAAGACTGCCTTTGATTAAATTGTGGCTGACAGATCTGGTACGCTCATTGATGAAGAGGGCAATTTGCACTTCACAGGCTAATGAGGAGAAATATTACGGTATCTGGCAGACCTTTTTGGTCTTGATAGTGATTGCTGAATTCTGATCTTGAGTTTAATGCAGAATTTTGAAAAAACAAGTCTGGGATGGTTACACATTTTTGTTGTAGCTTGTAATGGCGCTGATACCTTGCCATTACCAGAGCTGCAGAAATAGTCAGCTGGGCTAATTGCTGAGGCGCTTTTTTCATGGTTTAAAGATGGAAAAAGCAGTGTAATTTTAAAAATTCGCAGATAAATCTTTTTTTACAAGATTGTTACAAATGCTTTCAAAGGGTGTTTGTAATGGAAGAAGTGACAGACCTCTAATTAGTGTGGCAGTATGAGACGCTATAGCATATGTGCTCACAAAGGAGAGGGATGAAATAACACTGTTTATCTGGAGTTTATGGCTAGCAGGTGCAGGTAGATAGTGTTTTTCTTGGTTCATTCTTTCACTGCACATATCAGAGGAGGTGTTTTTAATTTTGTCAAAATATTTCCGAGTTGTGAAACTTAAAGCATACAAGTTATGAATTTACTGTGAGTAATGACCAAGCTGTTTTCCTGCAAGCCTTTGCAACCACTGTTTCTTTAAGGCAACTTCTTTTCGGAACTGTATTTCGCTACTTTTAAAGTAGTAAAGCTATTTTCTGGGAAAGGATACTGTGTGTTTAAAGTAGAGGTTTATGAAGTCAGCTGACAGGACTTTATTGCGATCTTTAAAAGACTGGATTTTAACAAGTCAATTACCCTGTTTTAGTTTTGTGTGGATCTGGTACATCATTTCAGTTTCACTTCATAATGTCACAAGCAACCTTGATGACTTCTTAGTATCTTAATACAGTATTTAGACATTCTTCGTGACACAGTATACAGTGGAACGGGAAGTACTAAACCTCATTTGTGTATTGATGCTGAAGATATCACATTTGTTATAAATGCTTACCCTTAACTGGGTGGTATTTTTTAAATATTCATCAAAAGTGAATATGATTTACCTAAGTAATATTTGTGATGTAAAAGTTTGTCAGTCATATCTTTTTAATAAGAATTTTCAAAAGATAATTTAACCATCATGGTGCAGCATAAGCTGTGTGACTTCTAGAAAGTTTTCTGAATGAGTGCAAACAGCAAACCTACCTGTGCTGATGACCCTCTGACTCTGGAAGAAATGGTCTCTGCAAAAACACTGGCCTATAATCAAATGGCTCTGCAATTTAGCTCATTTTACCATCCTACTATGTTTTTCAGACATACTTTTTAACAACTGTATTCCCCCACCTTTTTTTTTTTAATAGACAATGTGTGTGTTGTGGACGTTTTGTGAAATCTGGCAGCTTTTGAAATAGATGAGAGAAGCCCCCCCCTTTTTCTTTTTTTAAGGCTACAGGGTGCGTTTTAAGTGGTCTCCACATCCTTAACTGTAGTGGGCTTGTGGTTAGAATGAGGTAAAGGTGAGCTGAATTGAACAGTCAATTCAAAAGGAAGAGAGGCTTGCATCAAAGTTGTCTTATACTTACTCTGTCTTCTGCGAATTCAGCAATGTGAAAGGAGGGAGCTTACCTTTAGAGCCGGAGTTGTTCCTTTTGATGAGCCCTTAAGAACAATGTAAGATATCTCTCCTTTTCATGCTTGATCACCACGGGAACTTTAAAATCCATGTTTCAGAAAGGCATCCTGGGTAGCAGTCTCTGGAAACATGCAGAGCTCACCAAAAACTATGTGATAGGTAATATAAAAGCTCAATGAAAAGTGCAGATCCTGATTGAGGGAAGGAGTGCACTGAATCACAGAAACACATATGGCTTTGAATGCATTGCTTTCATCAGGTTGTAGATTGCAGTCTTCCCCCCCCCCCCCCCCCCCCCCAAACGCAATCCATTCAGAAGTTACAAAGTAACCTTAGGAAAGGATAAGAATCCTCTGTAAGTCACAGCAGGTTGCTATTGTAAGTAATTCTCATTTTGCCGTTTTGCTCTGGTTTTACCAAACAGTGAATTTTGACAATGACATAACCAAGTTGTTTATGCAGTTAAGGATTTATGGGAATGTGATTCTCATTCACAAGAGGAGTGTGTGTGTGTGTGAGAGAATTCTTTTTTACAATATGCCACCATGATCCTGAAGTAATTCAGAGATTGATTTGTAAAACATTCTGAATCAATTAAGGCTTTAATCAGCAAGCGGCAAACTTCAGATGGCTTGTGGACTAATTTTACCATCTCCCATCAACATGAACTTAAGCTGGAAAAAGAAAACAATTAAGGGGATGTAATTATCTGTCCTGATTACTGAATTAGAAGAGTTTGTGTTTATCCCATTGCTATGTAAAAGGAGAAAACTGCTTTGAAAAACAATTTGAGGCAGCTACTAAATTGCCAAGGGTTTGCGGGGTGCGATGTAGATGTTTGCTAGGACGGTTTTGGAAGAGGTTTGTCATCGACAACTGTCATACAAGTACTGTGTATCAAGCTTTGGAGGCTGTTGCCTGACAGCTCTGTAGTGTGCTACGCAAGATCTAGTACTGAGACTATTTTTCCTCCTTGTGCTTAAAACAAATTTGGATTTTCAAGGCTGAGTCTCATCTACAGTTACTCGTCCAAGCATATATCTGGTGCTTATATCTAGTCATCACAAAAAATCTTGCAATTTCTAGAAGCCAGGAATCGATGTTTAAGTTCCCATACAATGACAACCTTTCTAGAAAGCAGGGAGGGAAAAGCATCTCTGCGTGGTCAAACTAACACTCTAATCATCCTGTGGTGGTGTCTTCCTGTTACCAAGTGGAATTACCTTAAGTTATTAGTATTTTGCTTGACTTAAAATGAGAAAAGCTTCTAGAAATATACTGAACTTATTACATAATTCTTTCTCAAACCAGACTTCTAGGTTTGGTAGGATTTTTATTTTCAGCTTAGCAGGGAGATAAATACAGATTTGTGACAGACCTTTACTTACCCTTTATATCACCCCAGATCTGACCAGAATCCACAAATTGCATAAAACCTCTCATAAACCCCCAGCTAACAACGCTAGTGTAATTTCTGTTTGAATATTTAGCAGAACGTTAATCCTGACATGTTTAGCTGCCACGCTGAAGGATTGTTGCTGCATTATGTGCAATGTTCAGAATAAATGCCCAGAACTCCGGTGAGTTTATAGGTCAATTACAGTAATTGGAAGGAAAAGTAAACAAGAAACCTTGGTAGTATCCAGCAGGAGTGATACCTCTATTTTATTAATGAGCAGTAAACAAGCCTGTCACCAATCACTGATTTTGCAAAATGTGCCATATAGCTAGCTTCTATAAATGGTATCCTTTCTACATAGCATATGTGTCTCTTGGTAGTACTGGGTTTATTAAATACTGTTCAAGAAAGTTTTCAGTCGAATGAGATTAAAACTGTCTCCTTAAGAAAACTGAACTTTATTTAAGCAGCAAGAGATAAGGCTGCCTCATCCACACTTACTTTACAAAAGGCTGATTTTATAGTGTTGGTGATAATTAATGGCTTAGTATATTTTGAAACTTAAGTTATGTTATTATGAAATAACCTAAAATACAGTCACTGTATGAATATAAATTGCATCCTATCTGCTAGAACACACTACTATAACGGCCCAACCAGTCTCTCGTTTACACAGTATCATGTAAATTAGAATTTAATAGTATTGTAACTTATGCAGATTTAATAAATATATTTGGCTTTCAGAGCAATAAAATGGGTTATGGCGCTATCATAAGGGTAATTATTACTGGTGTTGTCTGCTGCATTTAATTTTTAAATTAAGAAAATCCATAATGATAGGTATGTTTGAGAGAAATATATGATGTTCCCTAAGGACGCTTAGTGTTAATACTCTAATTCGATACTGTATGCTATCTAGAGTTGCTGGGTTATGTTGCTTCTGGCAGAACCCTCCATGAACACCACCTTCCTCTTCAGAGACAAGAATTAACTGTACTTACATTATTTGCCTTTGTTACCTAGTCTGGCCAGATGAATAAGTAAATTTTTGCAAGGAAAAGTCTTTGGAGACATTCAGGTTGCCAAAGTCAGCCCAGTGCAGGGCAGGAAGGGGGAAAATTACTTCATTCTTCTGAAGAGTGTGATATTCTGAGGAGTCAGATATTTCTGCAGGTAGAAGAAATGACAGCTTGCTTTACTCTAACTATATAGGCTTAGAAAGTGCAGCAGGACAGATAATCACCAGTATAACAGAGCACTTGTTTAAAACTGGGAATTTGTTTCATTTGTGGAATGCTGTGTAGAGTACTGAAAAAGCGAAGATTAGGCCATGGACGTATCTCTAGGCTTACATAAACACATCCCACAAAGACGACTTTTGTGATTAGGAGACTGGAGAGAAGAAATCAGAGAGTAAAATAGGAGTTCCAAAGCAAAGGTATACTCTTATCTGCAAGAATGTGCAAGATAGTTTAAGTTAAATTATTTTAAACTCATCTGAGGCTTTAAGTGCTATTGACAGGTTGTATATCCACGTACTATGCACCCTGAGGTCTACCTGGACAGACTTCTTGGTGTATTTGAAGGACTGAGCAAGTTTCAGACTGTAACCCAATTTGGCATCTACAATACAGATGTGCTTTGTTCTCAGACCACTTGAGCAGCATGGGTATCGCCATGAGTTTGTCAACAGTATCGTGAACAATTATGAAGGTATCATGGACTTACTGTGAGAAGAGAGTCAGAGGTCCTGTGGCTGTAGTAACATTCTTATTTTAGTGTCATTCAAAGTCCCTGTTAGATGTTGCACCATTCGGATAAATGTGTTGCAGTGGAATTGTCCTGCAAAGCAGGTAGTTCATGTTTTTCTAGCAGTCTTCCATGCAGGTTCTTAATATGGGAAATACAGTGGCTGAGGAATCTTATTTTTTAAAAACAATCAGTTTCTCTAGGGATGTATCCATTGTCTGTTTCTTTGGGTTGTTGACTTGGAATTCTTACTGATCACGACTACCTTTGCAATATTCCAAAAATTCCTCTTTCTTCTCATAGCTATCGCTTCTCACAGGATTCTGAAATTATTCATGGAAAGGATCTATTTGAGCAGATTGGTCATGGTAGTGTTTCACACAGACTGAAGTGTGGAGGGACAAGACATTTGCATGAGATCGGGAAATGTCTAGAGCACATATATTTTGAGGAAGAGAGTAAATTGCGATAGGCAATGAACTGGTGGGAGGTAGGGGTCTTCTCTTCTGCCAGAGCTAGCTTCATCTCCTGTGTTGGTGGACAGTCAGCATTTTCATATCAAGAGATGAGTGAGCAAGTTTCTTAGAGAAACAAGCTTAGAAAGGCTGCTTTTTTAATGACTTGGGGAAAAGGACAGTCTGCAGTCAGTCTGCTCCTCTAGTAACCAAAAGGCAAATAAATGTTAAATCTGACTTCCCCTGGAGACAATGAGCAGATTATTGAGAATGGGGAGTATAGGCAGAGTTACTACCTCACCTGTGAGGTGAAATAGTATTAGCTGTACAGGTTTTTGCCTACCATGACTATCACAAGGTTTCTTTTATTTACTAGCTGGGTCGTGATGTATGTTAACAGACATCTTGTCTATCGACCATCTAGATTTCCTCCCTTTTCTTTCTTCTCTTCTCCTACTAGATGCAAAAGGTCAGAAGAAAAGCAGCAATGGGAATTCTTGCTGCCAGCACAAGACGCTCTTGACTCTGCATCAGTACTGCAGACTTTAATTTCCTTTACACTGAGCTAAGGTTAGGCTCACTTAAAGGTCATTCTCTGTGCAGTAGGGTTTGTTTTGTTTTGCCATTTGTTTTATTTATTGAAAACAGCATCTTTCCTGAGAAGCAAAGTTGTTTTCCCTGCTATTACTTCCCCTCTTCTTAAGTTGCTTTTGAAAGGTGTTTCATTACTTGCTAAGCTCTAAAGTGATTTTCCGATAGTGATAATATCAACTTGCAAAATCTTTGAGCTGGGAGCGTTTTATCTTAGAACTGCAATAGTGCTTGTTGCGGAAAGAGAGGGTGACATTTGGAATTGACCCTGCCCTTATTAACTTCAGTTTTGACAGAACTCTGAAATTATCCTGTTATCTTTCTGTCAGCTCCATCAGATTCTGGAGGTAAACTCCACAGTACGTTGGACATGACCAATGCTCTCATCATACAGTTTTCTTTGGCAAGTCAAATGTTTTGTTTTGTCAACTAATGTCAGAAAAATAATTTTGAAATCTTTCACTTCCAGTTGGTTGAGGCTTTTGGCTTCAGAAATACACAGGTGAAGAAATCTATTCAAAAACTGACCAGAACTTCCTGCCTCATAACTGTGACAACTTCTTCTGTAGAAAAATAGGTGCTGCTAAAAGGCTATCTACTCCTCTTGGCATCCATTTTCAGTAAGACAGTGAGAAGACATGGTTTGTCTTATGCCACCTTTGGTACCTGGATGCTCAGTAACTGTTAAAAAAACCTCACTCTCCACCTGTGCACAGGAAGATGTGGATCCAAAGAGACCACTTCCAGCGCTAGGTACTTCTATGAACGTTTGAGGTCAGAGATCTGGAACTGTCTTTAGAAATAGGCATAAGAAAATTTCTCTGGTGTGCCTCCTTTTTCCTTCCTGTTTCCTGACGCCCGAAACATGTGAATTGTGTTTGGTGGGGGGTTTTTTTGTTTGTTTATTTAGATCATACCAGGTATTTTTCAAGGTAAAACGTATAGGTCCTTGATTATGAAGAAAAAGCAGAAATAAAATGAATTCAAATGTGGGCTTTTTCATGCAGCCAAATCACCTGGGAAAAAGCTGGGACCAACAGAATATGACAGCCTTAGGATTAAGGATGAGTTGGTTTATTGGATGATGGAGTTCTCCTCTGGGCAGGCATGGGAGGATTTTGTTAGATATTGGTCTTATTATGTAATTTGCTAAATGTGTTCGTACCTCCAGATGGCTGGATTTAAAAATAAAATTAATAAATTATCTTTACACTCTTCTAAAGTCCCCTGTTAATAGCCAGGTATATCCAAAGTATTATATAGAGAAGAATTGATGGGCTGCAATGAAGTAAAGGGAAATCAATTAATATTAAGGGTTCTCCGTGCTCGATAAAACACTGCAAAAGCTTTTAGTCCACAAGAATTGTCAAGTATTTTGGATGTCTTCGTAAAAAGGAGCTTATTTGGGGCCAAATGATATTCTTGATGTTCTGTTTTCTGATATAAAAGTAAAGTACTCTGAAAACCATATCTGGCAGGCAAAATGTGGCCTTGTATTAAAATGCTGTCTGGTGATGTGGAAGAGCCTTGTAATCAGGATAAGTTTGGCTTAGAGATCGTATTGTTAAAAGTTAGAACCCGTCCATGTTTGACTTTTTCTTTTTTTTATGATGTAATAAATATTGGCTGCTGGTGAGAAGCCTGAATGCTCTCCTCATGCCACCCATTGTGCAAACATTTAAATAGAATATAACAATGTCTCTGTATGCTCTGAAGGGAACAAAGGCAGACTTCTCTCTCCCACTTCATTCCAAGGATGGCACTTCCTCCCTTCGTCCTGAGGGCCAATATTACTTAATTAAAAAAAAATGGAGCCCTATTCAACTCTTTCTCTCAAACCAAATGCCCATAAATAAGAGATTTGTCTGTGTAAGGTGTAAGCACGAAACACTGAATAGAGGTTATAATAATCACAGCAGAAGTTTTAAAAGGCGTGGTCCTTTGTTCCCATGTCAGAATAGAGAGCTATGACTCCTGTGATTTCCAACCAGTTAGTTCAGTCTCTTTTAATGCGGCTCTTCCTGTTACTGTGCAATTATTCCACTTGTTTTTCTTTGCCTTTGCTAGAGCAAAGCTCTGAAAGCGGAGACAAAGGGGGAGAGAAACATGAAGACCGTGTGTCGAGAATTTGCTTTGTTCCAGAGTCTCAGAAAGCTATCTGGGTATATCTCTAAATTGGAAAAGGACCTTATGTCCTCTGTTTGACCGCTCTGTGCCATTCTGCCTCTGTTCACACAAATGATCGGGCTTAGTAGTCTTGTTCGGTCGATAGGTTTTGCACTGTCTTTTTTGTTTGTGGTTAATGTAGCGTGTTTCCTCCTCTTCCTCCCCCTCCCCTTTTTTAAAACAAACATTGCCATGCTTGAAGTGCTTCTCTTGCTTTTAGAAAGTTATAGCCTGAGATGGAGCAGAGCAGTGATCTGATTAAAGTGATTAAAACTATATAGAGAATGCATAATTAACCTTTGCCCTGGCTGTCATGGGGAGCTGATGCATGGAGCTGATACTGTATCTCTCCGTGGCAGTAGGTGTATGCTACATGGCACTTTTTTTCCCCCCTTTTTTTTTCCTAGAGAACTTTAATCGCTTGAGATAAAGAACCAGGAGAGAAAGATCAGTGCTGTATTAATCCTCTCAATGGCTTTATAATTTCCCCGCTATTCTGCTGCTGGTAATCAAGAGAAATAATGCTGGCTTAATCCTGGATGCCAAGGTCAATCATCCCTGAGCCTTTTGATAGTAAGGATGTCACTATGAAAAGATTTTTAATGAACGTAATTTTCCTTGCGTACTTTAGGGCTGGCAATATGTATGTGATTTCTTGTTCCTGGTGGAAGAATATTTCTTGGTTGGAGTAATAATTGGCCCATTTTGATAATTTTCTAACAGCTGGTTAGGGCAGCAGGATGGCCACAGCAGACAAAGGCTATTCTGGGGGGAGGAAGAGTGCCACCAATCAGCCAGGGCTTGTACAATAGCAACAGAAAGGCTGTTTCTGGGGATCAGCAGGTGAACAGGAGGACAGAAAGATGGTAACGAGTCATGGTGAAAACATGTGCCTGTTGTCATTAGGTCTTGATATGCCAGACAGACGCACAAACTGGAGAGAGGGTACTGGACCCTGGAATACGTTTTCTCGTGTGACTTTGATCTGCCACAACTTTAGTTCTCAAAAAAATACTTAAAGTTTTTTTTTGCTGTTTCTGAACTAAGGTGAAAAAGCTTTTTAGCTGTTTTTTGAAAGCTGACGCTCTGAACACCTTAAAAAGCCGATGCTGTAAATAGTGCTGCTTACCATCACGTTTAACTTAATTCTGCAGTGCTTTCAAGATTAGAACTGGTGAAAGATATGTCTGTCGCTGAGACTGAAGTCTAAAAGTGCTAAAAAGGCAGAGCTGACAGTCGTACAAAAGTTGATGTTAATAGTGGGCTCATCTCATGAGAAAACGTATCAGCTGTATTTGTGTTTGGAGAAAAAAGGTGTTAGGGAATTTTCAGTTTTGTCCTTATAGCCAACATTTCGGTTAATCCTATGAGATCATTCTGTGTTCCTGCTTCTCACATTCATGGTCGATAACATCTGAAAGTTAAGATATGTGCAGAGGGTATCAACGCTTTTGCCTTCTGCAAAACAAACCCTTTCTTTTAGAAGCATCTGTTAGGAATTGCTAACTTTTGACTTTATTTTTTGTTCTGTTGCAATCCACAGCATCCAAACCATGAAGCCTCCTATTTAAAGTCAAGGGGAGTTTAAAAAAACAAACAAAAAGAAAACAGCACTGGATACTCCATTTCATACAGATCCTCAGCATACCAGTCTCCCTCACTGCTAACTTCTTACAGAAAAATATTAAATGCAACTTTAAAAAAAACCAAACACACTAAAGTAGAACAGGATAAAATCCATTTTAAGATTTTCACTTAATCCAGTAAAAGCCAAGAATTGGAAGGAAAAGGGTTTTTATTGCACAGTTCTGTTATGTTTAGTGCTACTGCATGAGAGTTCTATCTATCGTGGCGTTGCCCTGCCTGTTGCAGTACCTGGGCAGACCGGTTAGCTTAGCAATTGCTGAGATACTTAATCACATCTTTAAAGTACAAGCTTTCAAGGTATAGGTGACAAACCTTTTCTTTCTGGGAATCTTAGATTTATAATATTGCATAATTTGACTCTTTCTTAGGAGGATGAAGAAAAATCATTATTCAAGATACTCTTTGGGATTTAACCATTGGGTTTAGGTAAGGTGCTGTCAAGGAACTTAGATTTTCCTGTGATAACGTACATTGTTTTATCTCTGTGGTGGAAGGTTTTGGGTTGTTTAATAGCAGTCATTTTATCCAGGGGCAAGATGAATTATATGTTCTACAATATCATTTTTTTCTGTCTCGGAGAAGATGGTATTTTATAGCATCACAGCCAAAAAAAAAAAACCAAACCCTAATGTTTTTTTGAGTGGTATTTTGATGCGACCAAAACAAACGGTAGTTATTCTGCACAATACATTCTGAATGCAATGTTTTATGAGTAGATAGTATTTTAAAAGAACCCAATTATAAAAGTAGCTCAAGTATTTATAGTGCCTGACTGTGGCTGGAACATAGCCTTTCTTTTTTTTTAAATAACGCACTTCTCATTGTCTATATCCTTCTATATGGGAAACTAGATACTGGAAATCATTATTCTTTTTTCCACATGCGCATGTTTTTTTAAATTTGTTTTTGAAAGTGAAATGGATGTTAGCAATACTTAAGATCTTGTATAGGGCATATAGTTCAAGCCCCAAACAGCATGCTAGCTTTATTTGACTTGCTGGTTTTGTTGTAGCAGCACCTTAAACTATAAAAAAAATGTACAAGTCCTGAACTCCAAAATAATTTCCAATGAAATGTAGAAGTTATACTGAACAGAAATGACAGCTGCTTAGTCTGGTGTCACAATTTTGATAAATGACAAAAAGGGGCTTAATTATTATTGTTTGGGGGGGGGAGTGTTGTTTATCCAAATTTCTCTGCTGAGTTATTCTCACTTTCTTCCCCACAGAGAAGGAAATACTACTGAAAATTAGGCTACTCATTTGATACCTACCTCCTGGAGGAGTTTTGCTTTAGGCCCTAAGTGCCAGTCGCTTGTTAATTCCCCAGAAGTTCCTCAGAAGTGCCAGGGGCCAAGGCCATCATTGCTAATCTAATTGATTTGTTTTGTTATTAAACAAAACAAAAATGTGTTACTGTTTTCCCATGGAGTTCTCATTGCTTCTGAGAAGCGTGAAAACAAGCTGTCTGAACATGGCACTGGGGCAGGCAGGGATTCTTCAATAATTAATAGAGACTCAGGCAACCGGTGAGGCTTCCTCTTCCCATTTTCAACCTGGACTCTAGGTTATAATGCAGAAATAATGTTCCTGGAAGGGAACACTGTAGTAAGGTAATAGTCTCTGGCTAGAAAATTTTGAGGAAGAGAGATATTTCTGAAATACGGAAAATTTTGGTTCCGGCCATATTAAACCAAGTATTAAACTGCATGAGTGATATAGCACTCTGCATTTGGTCTGATAATTTCTGATGCGAACTGATTAGTAATTAAGTCAGTCGTTGCTGTCTTGCCGGAATTAGGATGGCTAAAAAGAGCCATGTTTATGCTTTGCTTCACTCAGGTGGAGGATGGGTAAACAGGAAAAATAAAGTTTTCTCTGCAGTGTTTTATAATGGGATGTGTTCTTATAACCAGTCAGGTTTCTAAGTGTTTGCAGCTGCTCTCTTTTAATTTCCAGTAGTGAATGTAGGTCACACATCAACAACCTGGTGATCTGAGAGGAATTAATAATCATAAAATCACAGGATGGAAGGCTCCTCTGGAGTCCAACCCCCTGCTAAAGCAGATCACGTACAGCAGGTCGCTCAGGACCGTGTCCAGTTGGGTTTTGAGCATCTCCAGGGATGGACAGTCTTCAACCTCTCTGGGCAACCTTTTCCAGTGTTTGATCACCTTTTCAGTGTGTGTTTAAAAAAAAAATAAATAAATTCTTATGCTTAAACAGGATTTCTTGTATTTCAGTTTGTGCCCGTTGTCTCTGTCTCTATCACTGGATACCGCTGAGAAGATAATATCAGTTTACAGTTGTTTTCTCTGCAGTTTGTTATGAAGACAGTGGGTGAAGCTCCTGTTCAGAGCAGATTGAAGCCAGTCCTGTGCTTGTTTTCTTATTGTCATCACATGCAGAAGTCTGCTCTCCTGTAGCCCGGATGTTATTGGCAGCATTCAGCACTAAAAGCAGAAAAAGAAACATAATGAGCTGTGCCCTGCAGAGTAGTTATGTTGGATAATTGCACTAATAGACACTGTGGATTTTACAAAGGCTTTTGTGGATGAAAATATAGGGCACATTAGTGAATAAATCAATGGCAATACATTAATAGACTGTGGCTCTGTTCTCCACTCACTCAGTGAAACTACTTGATAATGACATTTTGTTCAGTATATCATTTCAAAACAATAGCAGTTTCATCACAATTGTAATGACTTTGATAAAACATTGCATAAATGGAAGGTTTGAAGTTTGACTATTGACAGAATTTGGGGATTTCAGCATTTGTGGAGAAGATTCCATTAATACTGAATATCCCAACAGCAGCATCAAATTTAGATGTTTGCCATGTGAGATCTTCAACAGTACAAAGTAGATGTTCTAAAGCCTCAGAAGCTGCAGCAGTAATAAAGGGGTTTAGTATCTTTTTTTACACTTATAACTTTGTGTATCTCCTATGAAGTAATTTGAGCTCAATTTACCTGTCAGTGTGTGAGTAAGTAAAACTGGGGTAGATCTGAAAGATGAAGCAATTAAAGTACTAATATTTTCTTTGAATTTAAATAGCACTTATCATCTGAGGATCACAAACCAATTTACTATTATTAATTATAAGGCCTGATTCGTATCGAACGCTTTTCCTCAGTATTTGTCAAAAGCCTTTACCAAGGTGCATGTCATTAATTCCAATATCAAATTGAGGAAACTAATGCACAGAAAGATAAAAGTGATTAGCCCAAGATCACCTAATTAGCATCGGGGGCAGAAACAAGGTTAAAAATCACATTTTGTAATTCCCAGTCCCATGCTCTTCTCACTTAACAAAATTGACTCCTATATACAACATAAGGATAATTATTTTATAGAACTTTTAAAATCTGTGTCAAATAATTTTTATTAAAATACCTCAGTATCTGTCATCTTTAGGGGACAACGGTATAATAACATTAAGGCAGAAGCACTTAACAGATCAAAAGCAATGATTGTGACTTGATCTGGGTAATATACTCGAAGACCAGTTGTACTGATCCTGGAAGATCAGTGAAATTTGCACATATAATATATTACCTTGAATTTTTTGTGTTTCTATCTTGAAAAACATCCAGTATTTTGGAAGGAATAGTCTCTTTCTCCCTGATCCAGTAATCCCTGACATATGACGCCGCACTAGGCATTCTTGCAGAAATGGTTAATCAGAGGGACAAATTCTTTAAAAATAAATACATAAATAAAGTGAAAAATGAGTGGTGTTCACAGATTTCATTGTAGACAAAATATTTTATTATGGACATTCAAGTGAACTGTGAATACCATATCCAGCGTGCTGTCCTCAAGATCACTGAAAAACATCTCGATGCTAGAGAGAGAAGAAAAGACAGATCTTGCTTTATTTCCCCTTACCAGAAAGCAATAGCATACATACAGATCTTAGTCCCTTAGTTTGCAAGCTGGGGACAGCTATTTTTGATGACATAGAATCATACTCTTTCTTTAGTGTTTTGCTGGTAATGAGAATGTGTAGTAGAATATCTATATTTCCAGGAAGTATTTGAATCAGCTAATTTTTTGCAATGTATTTTTCTCATTTTTTCTGTTGCTGGACTGCATTGACTAGTACCAGCCAATTATGAGAGAAATAGATATTTCTAAGTTCGTCACAGTGCTGTTTACTTGCAAGAGGCAGCTAGCACACAATGAAGCTTTTTGGCAGAATCTAAACACTACATTGGAAATTATAGGGCAGAGAACATAAACCAGAAGAATAAAATGCTGGAAATTACCTAATGAGTAAAGAAAAGCATCAGTGACCAGAGTTTTTATGGGTGCAATTCCCATCAATATTAATGGAAATTGTTGATATAAAACCCATCTCTGTCCTCCACCCTCTCATTCTCCCTACACACATCACCCTAAGTTGAAATTGCGAAGTATGAATAAATTATTGGGGAAGAACAATTTCTGTGTGCTGTTGAAGTGTTTGCATTTTGATTTGCAAGCAACTTTTTTTATTGTTTTTAAGAAATGTTGAGAAGGTAATGATTACTGTTCAAGCTCCAAATTATGCAGATATGTGGTCTATTTTAATAGGTCATGATAACGAAGTTACAATGTATCACATGATAGCAGTGTTTAATATTAAACTTTTGGGGCAAGTGGTCACTCTGCATCTTTTCTGCGTTGACCCCAGCTGGTCTGGCCTGACTGTGGAAGCTGAGATCGCCCCGTGGAGGTTTCAGCCCAAATCTCAGCCAAGTCTCATATTCCAGCATAATTCCTTTTCTCCTCTGGTTCTTCTCTAGGATCCACTGATCAACACAAAATGATGATTCTCTGCTGTAGCTCTTTGCTAGGAAAAGGGGAAAGACCTGCTGCTTGCGCTGCTGCTTTGCTCCGATGTTGGTACCAGTGGGGCCCTGTGGTCTGGTACAGCACATATTATGAGGGCTGCGGGTGCCTTGGTCATATTGGTTCCCCGTCATTGTTGAGAATCCCTCATGTTTAGGAGGATGATAATCTCATGGTACTAATTATCATTAGTTCAAACTTTGAAGCTTCTCATAAACATAACGGTGAGAAGGGTTACCTTAGTGAGATGTTGCTCTAGATGAAAATGTGCAAATAACCCTCTGTGGCGTGTGTGCTCTAAGAGGTGATGCTTCTGAACATGTTGTTCCTATACAGGCTATACACCAGGCAAATGTGAGAATGGAAAGAATAAAAGGCGAGAAAACATCACTGAAAACTAGGCTGAAAACTGCCTGAAGGGTTTGGTTGATGTAAGGAGAAGAGCAAGGAACTGATTCTCCTCTTTCTTGTACCACTTTAACTTGATTATCCTTGTTTGTGTTACTTTTTCATTAGATAGAGAATGTTCTTGAACTAGCTGTTGCTTGAGGTCTGGCAATTGCAAGGAAAGGTAACCTTTGAAGCTGTGTGTATATTTTTTTCTCTAGTACTGTGGATGAGAATCAGTATCAGGATCTGATTCTGTTAGGTGACACATGGGTAAGTGTAGGTCACTATTTTTTTTTTCTTCATATGAGTCACTGCCATTCAGCAGATATGCTGAAGCGTCCTGGACTACCTGAAACTTCTATGAAAATTCCACTCCATTCCTTGTCAAGCTAACTACATTGAAGTAATTGTATACAAATTCAGTAAAAGATTAGAGAAAAGGGGTAGCTGGAGGATAGCTTTTGTTTTCCTGCTTCCAAGGTATTTTTATTCCGGGAATGTGCTTAAGAAACGAGACCCGTAGTCTTTATGCTATTTTTTTACCTAGAGTGAAGTCATCTTTGTTAGAAACTCTGACAACTGGTGTTCCTTCCCAAGTGTTCCCCTGGTCCCTCGCCTACCCATCACCAATGCAAAGAGTTTGCTCCTAATTGACATGCTAACTTGTATCCTGGACAGATTTAATTTGGTAGGTTTTTGGTTAGCATTTTGGAACTACAGCAGCTTGTTTGAGTACATATTGCACTTCTCCCTGCAGAGCATAACAAATGCATGGCTATTAAGCCAGGATGGTTTCTAAACAGAAAGATATAGTATGTGTGTTTGGGCACTGGGGAGAAACATAATGCTTGGGGATTCTCAAATCAGAGAAGCAGCAAATGCTTGCAGGTTGCTGTGTCAGGCTCTGCAGATGACAAGAACACCAGTTCCAGTGAAACCTTGCCACCATCATTTGTGGAAATCCTGATTACAAATTTCTACACGAAGCCCTTGCTGTGAACATTCATAGATTAAACTAGACAGCTCCTTTTTGAGTTTTACTTCATCTTTGCTGTGTTTGCTCCTGGGGCCATCTACAGCACATTTTCTGAGATTTAGAGAAAGAGTGAAAAATTACAGTGCATGTAGTGCCATAGGAACATTCTTCAAGATACTGATTTTTATGAAAAAGGAGAGAGGATGGATTGAACGCCAGTCTAGTTATAATTGTAACCATAATATTTTTCAAACTAAAGACTATTGATTGTGTCCTTGAACCAGCGGTGATTTGTTTTTATGAAGCTTTATGTTAACCATTAAAACTATTCAAATATTTCTTGGTCTAATTAGATTCTTCTATAGTTGGCAATTAAGCAAAAGGGTTGCAGTCAGTTATATCGATGTTAGATCAAAGGCTTGCAGCAGTGCTGCAAAGTTAAATGCTGTCAGCAGTGCTAATGTAAAAATTATGTGCATTATTTATTGTGTGGTTTGTGTATCACTTGTAATCCAGAATTGCTCTAATTATGCTACAAGATTATATGTAGGGAACATTTTACCTTCTGTTCTGTACAGTACAGGTACTTGGGTTGTTACATTTCTAGCGATCTGTTTCATAACAAATTGCACAATAGTTTAAGGGGTGAAATTAAAAAGGATTCTGCATCCCACTGAACTTTCATGTGGACTTTTAACTAGCTGCATAATATGTACTGATTTAATGTTAATGCTAGGGCAAGTAATCATGTGGAAAATACTATTAACATTGTATCATGAGGTCCAATTTCCTATTCAATCTTGGATTGTACTTCCTGGATCCCAAAATATCATCCAGGGTACGGATTCTGAAAAAAATCTGAATCTCTTGGTGTACCTGTGCTATAATTCTGTTGGATTTTCTATAGGTCGGTTAGAGGGACACCGGTAAGATTTATTATGCCTTTGCCGTTAGTATTAAAAGGTTTATTTAAATCGAGTTTCTGAAAGATGTTCTTCTACGCTATCATCCAAATCTTTTGAAATAACTTCACAATATTTTAAAGAGTTGAACTAGGCCTCTTTTATATTTGTGACTGATGTTACAAAATAAAGTATGTACTAAACTAGTCTGCGAACATAAAAACGAATTATTTTTTGTTAAAGTCAAAATAAAGTGAGATAATGTTTAGGATATTTGCAGAAGTGTTAATCTTGGAAAGAAATGTTAGGCATTTATGACTGCTAGCCCAAACCCCCAAAGTTAACAGGTTGAAACAGTGACCTGAGTTGGTTCTGAGAGTGAGAAGCAGATTCTCCTTCCTTCCAGGGTGCGTCAATTAAAAGTTGTGGCTTCAGCTTGGTACGGAGAGTAGAAATGTGTAAGACTCTCTCTTCTGAGCACCTCAGGGAGAAAATCTCATGTGCATGTCAGTATACTGGCAACTCTGAGAGCATCAGGTGACAGACGTTGGGCCGTAACAATGGTGAGAGAAGCATATTGTTTTATACTTCTTGAAAGAAAGAAAAAAGTGTGGTTTAATTGCAAAAACAGTCTGCGCGACCTGTATCTTAAATGATGATAGCTAAACATTAAAGAGCCCTTTTTGAGCAAGGACATATTTTTCTATGTTGACAGTGACCTTTTTAAATTAACTTTCACCTAAAGAGCGTAGAGGCTTAAAGTATAGCGTGTTGTATTTGTTACTCAAAACACATCTCTATTCAGCATAATGAGAGTTTGGCTATCTCACTGTGTATGTTTGTCCGTTGTATTGAGTTGTACACCTTTTCATGCTTGATAATCAAAATGCTGATTATTCTTATATTCTGAGATGTAATTTTACTGTTTCTTATTCCTTCATATTTACTTGTTAATAAACAGGTAGAAGTTAAGCCTGTTCTTTTAATTATAGATACGTCTCGGATATACAACCTAAATTGTGTATTTTACCTACATGAGCTGGGAGGTAAAATTTCTTTGAAAGCGAAGAGAGGAGACTGGTAAAGATGAATATTTTGGACAGCTGAAAAGCTGTCTAAGAACGCTGTTAATTTTTCCTGAAAATAGCAGTGGGAGAACTGTTTTGTGTTGTAGGAAATGCCACGCGTGCTATGTGCCTGGCTCTTTGGCACTGTGCTGCATCAGCAGGTTTCTGTGGAGTGTGCAGTAATTTGTATCTGTGTTCAGCAAACAATGTGCAGAATTGGAGGATTAGTTTTTCTTACATTTTAAAAGACAAAAATAGACTATCATACTGTGTTGTTACTTCACTCCCTAACAATAGTGTTTCATAGCCACTTCTTATAAAAAAAAAAATTGTTTTTCAGGCGGACTTACAGACACCCCAATTGTTCTCTGCCTACAAAGGCGTCTGTTTTCTGGTGAACTGACTTTGCTAGTAATACGTCTGCATGTCATAAAGCCAGTCGGCATCATTAAAATACAAGGCTATAGGAATGAAAACTTTTGATGCCTTAATTTTTTCGTAGCATTAATTTCTATGTTGTATAATGGAAGTATTTCAGTAAGTTTCTCTGTGTCACCCCAGTCACGTTTCACCTTCGGCGCTTTGTTTGCTAGTCGTTTTTGCATCCATTTCAAAATTGTGGTCCTGTGTTTCAGCCCTTTCCAAGGACTTGCTTTCTGTACTTTTCTAAACCTTTTATGCTCCTCTTGGTTTTCTTAATACTCAAATACTGAATAAAGGGGAATTTTGTAAACTTCTTAGTATTTTAAGTATGCAGTTTTTCCAAGATATTTAATTTTATTAGTTTTATGTAAAACTTGACAGTAGAGAGGCTCATTTTACCTGATCTTTTGCTTTTTGCTATTGGTCCTTAACACCAGTTCAAATAACAAAAGGAGCGGTAATCTCTTTTGATGCTTTACTACATATCCTCCTTGAAATCTTGACCACTTCTTCTTTGACACCAACCTTGCTGGATTTCTTATCAATCTAATCACTCTTTCAGAGCACTCCCACCTTATCCCTATTTCAGCTTTCTTGGGGTATCTTTTTTGCCCTTCCTCTTAATCTCTTTGATATTTGTCAGCTATTTGTCAACCACTTTTGAAAACTCAGATTTATCTTGCCATAGCAGTTCTTACAGATCCTGCCACACCTCTTCCTCTCATTCTTTTCCGATTCCCCAGGGAATGTAAACATGCTGCTTGTCCCAAAGGATGTCATTGCCTAGAAATTACGTACTCTGTCATCTTTCTAGATCCCTCATATTTATGTTGTATCTATTATTTATAAATTCCTCTTACTTTTAATAGTCCTGTGATGATACAGCCTTTCCAGTATATCTAAAACTCTTGTCGAAGCTCTTAGCAACTCATATTTCAATTACTGCAATGCCTTTTCTTTGTGGGTGGTGTTTTGTTGGTTTTGGTTGGGTCATTTTTTTATTTTTTTTTTTTTTTGGTCTAAAGACTAAGGAAAGCTGCTCTTGGCTATTGCTTTGACATTTACACTCATGTTTTGTGTCCCACAGTCTGTCTCCCTCTTCCCCACTTTTGAGGTGGTTTATGACCTTTCCCATCCCAGAGGCAGCAAGGAGAGATCAGCTCCTGGCTCCAGTCAGCTGTTTGCCAGCCCGTTTCCTTCTTGTTCTGTTTTCAGAGTTCCACCTGAGCTAATTCCTACGTTGCTCCTGACTTTCATTCAAGAAAAAAGCCTCATCCTGTGAATCTGCCTCATTAGTACTACAAAATGCCTTCTGGAAGTGTTTCTGTGCTGGAATGCCTGCAAGAAACTTGGAACATGATCCAGCAACTTAATATGCTGTCAAACAGTGTTGAATAATTTCCTTCTGCTTTCTTGTTTGGCTATATCATCTTTGGGAGGGGGACTTCACTCTTATACTTGCACTGCAAGATCTTTGAGACAGTGACAGTCTGTTCCATTTTGTTTGATGAACCGTTACTCTGTGAAGTCCTGGTCCGTGTCCTTGGGAAGACTCCATTCCAGTTTGAGTCTATTCTGTGCTTTGAGCTGGAATTTCCATGATTTGGGGAGCACAACTGAGAAAATGTCTCGCCTAGATACAGCTTGCTTTCTCTCAAATCCATAAACCATTCAGTTGCTCATTCTCTGCGAATCCCACCAATATGATTTCCTTGTTATTTTAGGCTTGTGATTTACATGAAGCTTCATTTAACTTTGCATTCTCACGTTCCTAAATCCTTTCTTTCCCTTTTTAATCTAGTGTCCAAGAAAGGCTAGGTGTGCTACTTAATGCTTTGAATTTTGTTCATCTATACATGAGTCTGTTTCTTGGTAGTCTGTAGCTTCTAGTGCAGACCTGATTTTTTCAGAGATTTCTCACATTTACTTTCTAAAATATTTTCTGGTGTTTTATCTGATGGAATGTTATGTAAAAAATATGACTTGAATAGATTGTATACAGAAGTAAAGAGAAAATACGAGGCTATGACAGACTGCAAACAGAACTTTGCCAGTTTAACTGAATTTTTACAGTTCTATAACTCAAGAAATGCTTTGGATCTCAAAACTGAAAGGTTTTGAATAGCTCCATAACAGCATCTAATTGCTCTAGCTATTTATAAAAAAGAGAAATTGTCAAACATAGAAGTTCAAAAGCTAGCTATTGCACATGCCCAACAATCTTCTTCAACAATAATTTCATAATGATTTTTAGCTTGAGGACTTTGTGCTGTGCATTTGTAGCAGCCAAATTGACACGATGGAGTGCAATAGCTCCAAAGCAGCTATTACAGCCTGTTGGGTAATTAAAAGCTAAATGGAACGTTGAGAAATGATCCGTACAATCGGATTGGCTAATTTCTTCACTTTTGTAGATTAAAGTCACTCAAGATGATGTTATAATTTTTTAAAGTGGGTTTATATTGTTTAAACCGCCATGAAACCCAATTCAGCCTCAATACGATGTTAAGGAAGACGTCAAGCTTTCTTGGTTTTGTGAATTTTATATATATTATTTTCATTTCATGAAATACATCACACTTTTGTTGTCCACTGAGCTCATAATGGAGAGGATATTTTATATGGAAATTCCTGAGAAATATGACACAGCTTATTTGCCATTACTAGCACTACGGGGGCACAGCAACAATAATAGACTTTCCTTTGGTGTGATGTACCTGTAGACACAGCACAGGCATTCAGGAGCATTCCCCACGCTGTTCCAGAGTATGCCCTGGGCTTGGGCTGGGCTGAGAATTGGAGAGGAGACGTGACACCCTCACTGCCACTTGCTTTTGTTGTACTCAGTCTAGCTGTAGATGGCTGTAGCGCTAGATGGTGAGGATATTGTAGAGTTCTTTCCGTAGATATTGAAGCATTCCTTTTGGTGACAGATTTCTTAATCTGAAGCTATATGAAAGTGCACAGTAATCTGATCTGACCTTCTGTTTCTAACAGGACATTATATTTCACTGAGATATCCTGTATTGAGCACACCACCAAAGTACTTCAGTCTTTGAGCAATTAATTGGGAATGTGTCTTAGGAACAGAACAAGAGACACCAGAGTACCTTTGAGGATCCTCCAATGGCAGGAAAGAAATTAGATGAAATTTGTGCTACAGATCCTATTCTTGCAGAGACTTTGGCCGATTTTACCTTTTATTTAAGTAGATTTAGATATATGTTTCAACTTTGTCAGTTCTCAGTTAAGGTATTGAAACAGTGAGACTACAGTTTTCATGTACAAAAATCAATTTTAAAAGAAGATTGAGGTCTGCTAGAAGTTAACTCTCCAGCTGCTCTTTTTGACCAAGAAAGCACAAATGTATGATAATGGAAGTGTTTGCAAGATGAGTTCTCCTTTAGAAGGGCTGTCTCGGGGGATGAATGAAAGGTAATCATGGCACCAGTAATGAAAATTGATCTTAATGCTATCACAGTTACAGTTACTACCTTACGAATATTACAGCTCGTTGTCAAATCAGTGAACATCTCCAAAAGAAAAGAAAGAGGGGAGGGGGTTTGTGTGGTGCCACTGAGCAGGTTAAAATGAATTTCTGCAGTTGTTCAGCCAGCTGATATTTTCTTAGCCACAAAATCATGGTATAATATAAAATCTGAAATGTAGTTCTATAAATGTATATGGGGTTTATATATATAGTTAACATAATTGTAACAGTGATTCTCAAACTCTTTTGGCCATAGGAGAAGAGATAACTGCTGTACGCAGGTCTAGACTGATCTTCCTCTGAACTCTATTTTGACTTAATTTTTATTTCTTGTAACCCATGAACCTTTAGCTGGCAGTTGGATTTATACCTTAAGATAAGACCTGTGGTCTCATGTCCTGGCTTTAACGATTCTGCTGTCACATTCCAAAGGTGACCCTTTCTGTGACAGGTAGTCTTGTGGGTCTACACCAGCTTTTCCCCTTGGGAACTCTTCTCCAGTGAAGCAGGCATTTGTGACTTTTAGCCTGAAAACTCCAGCCAAGCACTAGTGCTCATCAGCTTCCTCTCAAACCATGTTCTGACCAAATCTCATTTCTGTTAGGCAGTGCTCATTCAGGAAACCATTCCTTCACTTCTGGACAACAGCGTTTCTTTAAGAGATGAGGTTATCATGACTGGATTTATATACAGATATAAATATACACCAAATAGTGAGGTTAAATAAATTACTTTGTCTCCTGAATTTAAATGGATCAGCACCAAAATATTCTGGCTGAGGATCTGACCCATTATGCCTATATTTAATAGTGCAGTTCTAAACCTGTATAGAGACAAAGAGCAAATCTTGGCTTTTGTACAAGGGTGTGTGTCTGCACATGAGAATGAATATCATTTTGTGAATGCAGGTTTTAAAGTCTATCTTTTAATTAGGAATTGGGAATGTAGTTCCAAGATTTCCTTTCCTGTCCTAGACACCAAAATAATGACTATGTTAAACATTTTGTTAGTGCATGGGTGACCAGATGTGGCAGGCAAGTTGGTGTCAGGTCTGCATTGGTTATCTTTGGAGGTTTACAATCCCAAGTATTCAAAGAAGTGTCCTAAGGAGATGGGTTTCCCCGAGACACGAGGATGGATTGGTTTTGAGGCTTAAAAGTCCAGGGAATCTGCAACATGGGAATGCCTTTGCACTGTAACTTATTTTCCAAAGGAAGCACCCCAAAGTACCAGAAAATACTCTACACACATTAAACTGTGAAATCTTCATTCTATTCCAACCTAAGCTTTAACTTCTTTAGAAATAAAGTTTTACTTTTTTTTTTTTGAGATTTTGCTTAGGGTTGCTTGCTTTTAATTATTTTTGAAATAACATTAGGTTATATGCTTAACTTAAATCTCCTTCCAATGAATAACTGCTCCTACAGCTTTACTTCTCCTAACTAAGCAATTCCTGCCAGCTATTGTCAGTTCATTTTGTGCACCTGTCTGTCTTAACCCTACCTGGTGGAGGGCCACGTCATCTCTCTTTTATTGATTCCAGGGTCCCCTGAGACATGCTTACCCTTGTAATTCAGAAGCAAGTGTTCTGCAGCTCCATCAGAGTTTCCACAGAACAAGCTGTTTCTGTTTTATTAGTCTTTATTAAGCTACGTATTTTTGCTGATCCATAGGTTGGACACTTCAAACAGGCTTCATGGTGATGCTGCCGGAACTGTACTTGACAGGTATTTTTCAACCTGTCTAGAGTTAGCCTGGTTTTAGTATCATTTCAGACAGCTATTGTAGCAAGAATTATGCTGCAACACAGGCTACTGGTTAGACAATCCATATTTCAAGGTGTAACAATGTTAGGTGTGCATTCAAACTTGTTAAAACTCTCTTTGACTGTAACTACATTTAAAAATGGTTTCAGCCACAGTTACAAGCCCCAGAGGGAACAGTGCTTTGCCATCTCTCTCCTCCAGGACAGTACACGCTACCTGCTTCCCGAGTTCTTGTTGCCCTACAAAATAAATGGTGAATTAATCTTCTGTGACTGAGAGAAACTTATGGTACATGAAATTTAGAATGCTGTCCAGACCCTTTCAAAGAGGCTTCCATCTCTTTCAGACCTCAGGCTCTAGAAAATTGAACCAAAAGAATATATGTTGTACCTCTGACAGAACTCCGGTTGTTAACTATTTCTCATCCTTTAATTTCTCTGAGTCAATAACCTGGTGTTGATACAGTCCAGTATTTTGTTCAGAAACTTGCTCTGAGGAATGGCGCACCTGAGCTGCTGAGACAGTCACCTTCATCAGCCTGGCTGTGACCTTGCATGCACACTTGTCTGAAACTTCTGCTTCAGCAAGGGCTAAATCCCTCTGTCTGCATTATTTTCCCTTCCCTAACTGGAGTCCTTGACAAAGCTTTTTGTTTAGACAGGGAAGGACAATCTCACCAATAAGTAACCTGCTTGTCTAATTCTTCAGTGTTACTAATTGCTAAAGTTGTAATTTTAAATCTGACTGGTGGTATCAGAAGGCCAACTGCAGGGTGTTAGGTGGGTCAGGACCTGCAAATTCCGGCATCTTAATTTGACCTTTGGCAATTGACTCTGTGCAGTTTTATTCCCCATCTTTTCTCCTTAATTGCCATTGCAGCTGTGTGTCTAGCTGCTATTACAAGAACTGAATTAGAAAAGTGGAAGAAGTTATTCCATGGTGCTTTGGCTCTAGAAGTAGCTATTTAACCCTGTGATTTTGTTAGAACCATGCATGAAATCTATGCCTCTGGTGTCTCTTCTGTCATATGTACTTACAATGCTGAGAAAGAACACTCTCAAAATGATGATAAAAGGAAAGCTTCAGAATTGTGATAATTTTGACACATCATTACTATGATTGACATGATAAATAAGTTAGGTCATAAGGAATAATGCAGTTCTAAATCCCCAACCACATAAGCTTGCTGAGAGGGGAAAAAGGGTCTATTAAATTTTCTGTATAGAGATTGCAGTCAGTGGTGCATAAACAATACATTCTATAGCAACCTGTTCATTGCTCAAGTTGTTATTGGCAGGCACTGTGGCATTTCTACAGTCATTAAAAGAAGCTATCGCTATTAATCTTTAGTCTCAAGGCAGACAGGTTTAACCTGAAGCTGATCATCAAATAATGGTAACATATATTTGTGCTTTGTTGAACACGCCCTTTCATCTTCGGATGCCTTTTCTGTAATGTTATGAGAAGGGTTGAGGATTTTAGGCTTCATTATAAAAGTTAGTAAGTTCATAACGTGTCTCTTAAAAAGACTTTTCCCCCCCAACTAGGAGTATTCATGAAGGGGAGGAGTTTTTATGAAACTAGGCAGCTCATTCTGTGCATCCCCAGCATTCAGGGTATTGCTTACTCTCTGGTTTTCTTAGTCCTTGGTCGAGTAAGAAAAACCCACCCTAAAGCTGACCAAATGTACACAGATGTATACCTGTGTGTGTTCAGTGAGACAGCTTCAGCGTGAACTCTGTCAGTGAGCAGAGGAATAACTCGGTGGCCAGGAGAAAGTCTGGAGAGGGTTGGAGAGCATCTAGATCAAATTCATGTTAATATTTCTCCATTAGAAGGAATAGTTTTTTGATGGATTGCTGAATCAAGTCATCAGATATGCCAAAGAGTAATGCACTAACTAGTAATGTATTTAATGTGTCCCTTTTCTTTCTGATGGCCTAGGGAACTTAATCCCACCCTGCAGATACACCTGTATGTACAAGACCCCTAGGAAAAGGCAGCCATATGGATGAATTCATCAAGTTGCTTCCTTAAAAAGTGGTCCTTGAAAGAACTGAAAGAATCAAAACATTTTGATTCACCTTCTCTTTTGCTTCCCCTTCGTCAAGGAAAATTGTATTTTCCTCTGGGAACTACAGGAATCTCACCACAGACATATGGGAAACTGTGATTCATAAAGGTTACAGAGAGAAAATTCAATTTATTTTTCATTCTTTCTAAAGACAAAGTCATATCCCTTCTCGAATATCCCTTAACATCCTCTCAGAAATGGGATGACATCTGTCGTTTAAGCTAAGTACTCTTGTCCCAGTTCCAACTTTTGGTTGTGATAATCAAGTGATTAGGGAGAAACAAACTCATCCTAAGTTATGTCTTCAGAAACCATTTTTATGTGCAAATAAAAAAAAAATTGAATTCCTACCCAGGAGGCTTCCCTAATATAAATTATCTTTGTAGCATCTAGTGTCACTAGTATACGTAGTTCACCAGAGATATGCCGGTAACCCTGTCCACCTAGTTTGTTATACGCAGTGTGCTCATCCAGCTGTTGACAACGATACATTCAAAAGATAAGCAAAGCAACAGCAGTTTACCCAGCATGTCATTTAACCCTTTTGGTTTGTAGTCTGTCATTGATCATAATGACAGACATAGGCTGGAAAAGAAATTTAAAATTAACAATTTTGAATCTGATCATTTTCTTTTTTAGTTTTCAGAAGAATGCTCTTTGACGCAAGAGGTGTCGCTTGCCATTGGCTATCAAGGGTCAGTCTTGGGCTTTTTCAGGGGTCAGGTAGCTTATTTTTATGTGTGTGTTTTGATGCTGCTGTATTTGCTTTCATTATCTGTACTTAATTTTTTTGAGCTTCTAATCCAAGTGGTTACTGATAGGGCTACGTCTGAGCAATAAGTTAATGAGGTCTCAGATTTTAAGAAATACATTAACCTGCCTTGCTACCATGTGAAAGTCTCGAGTCCTGAGCCTGCTGTTTGAGTACTGGCTGTCAGGAAGCAGCACGGGCAAGCTGGTCCGCAAAAGAATCAAGAGCTGAGAGTGACAGCAAGGCAGCAGCAAGGTCCTCCCTGATGAGGGACACAGTCTTACACTGCCCGAAGAGGAGGTATGCCCAATAGTCCAGTCATCACCAGACAAATCCATAGTGACCAGGCAGGTCCAAGCTAAAGCTAGGAGGCCAAGTCAGCAAGGTACAAGGCTGGGTGCAAGCATACCTACAAGATAGCTTAGGCAAGGACCAAGGTCCTGAGTTTAAATGCAGCTCCTCTGTCAATGGGTGGAGGCCCTGGATGAGGTTTCTCACACAGCTCTCAAGTTAGCTATTTTCCCAGCAGCCTGATCCAAGGTTATACAGCTGCACCACATCAGAGCTGACCTTGACCACAGGCAGTGACACCCAGGAGAGAGGAAGAGGCTGCAGAGCTCGCTGGTGGACTCCAGGCTCCAATGCTGGCCTTTTGGCAGCACTGGCCCACGTTCCCGCTGGGGATGATACTCTTCCAACTGCTCTGTGGAAGTAAATAGCAGCCAGGAGTTGATTTTGAGCGTATGACACTGACCACGTCTTTGTTCATAGGAAAATTGGGAAGGCAAGAAGATGCTGCTGGTTTGCATCTAGGAAGGACTCGGTTCAGAGGCTTGAGAACAACAGTCTCTCCTGCCCCACGCTCCTTTGCTAGCTAGGTCTCAGGGCAGGGCAGGCAGTGAGTCCAAGGGCTTGCTAACAGCAGAATTACACGCTGTTTATAGACATTCATTTGTAATGTTTGTAATAGCTAAAGCTCGGTTAATTTGGTGTGATGACATGTGCCAGAGTCTGCAGGCAGCTTGAAACAATAACTCCGAGAAATGCGAATTGCCTGTTTTATTCTCATACTGGTATTGCCTCTGATAAAACCTGGGAGAATACACTGTCTTTTTTCCCCTATCCTGTCTGCTGTTGACCAGAGATGCTGTGAATAACTGTCCAGCGTTGTCTGAAAATTTGCAGTAGAATTTAATTTAGATTGCCATATCACATTAACAAATCTTTCAACTGAGAACTGACCTGCAAAGGGAGTGTGAGAAGGGGAGACAGCTTCAGAGCTTGCAAGATCCCCATGGATATTGTATAGCATCTTCTTCTTCTTCCAGTTGGAGATTGGAAAGGAAAAAATGTTTCCCATCCTGTATTTGAGTATAGCCTAAAATGCTAAAAAGTTGTAATAGGCAGGTCAGGCTTTTACCTGCTGTAGCCTCATTTCAGTAATGTTTGTCCTTGCCTCATTTTCACCACACGTAAACTGGAGATAATGGTTCCTACATCTTCTGTAGAGGTCTCTGGTGTGCTGGTAGAAGCAGTTATTATTTTTCAAGAGCACTTTCTACTTACGCTTTCCAGTGGTAATAAATTGTACTTTTTAATGGTAGGAGTAAAGGTTTTGTGCAGAATTAAATCAGCTTTTTTTAAATGTTCCACTTTCCCTCTTTGCTGGGTTTTACATTTTATGCATTTGCATGCATAGAGGGGAATAGGAAACAACAGAAAAATTGTTGGCATTGAAAAACGTTTGTTTGAAAGCATTTTTGGTGACTCGAGTTCTCCTATATGAGATAAGAAACAGATTTCTTTGTAAGATGCTATTTTTTCTTTGTCTTTTACATTGGCTATTGCTATTAATTATTATGAGCAATACATGTGATTTACTATAAAATGTATAATTTTATGTCCATCGTGCTTTTGTATTAAGGGAAGGTTCAACCATTTACCATTTTCAAAGACAGCTTTGAGTAGTTTAAAATGATTTGCAGTAGATTCTTAATGCCTGTCAGAAATCTGGTCATTTTTATCCTGCCCATGGTTACAAACCTAAAATTTGTGAGCAGCCAAAAAATGGGACATGCAGAGAAACACTTAAAAGCCCACATTTCTAGACATTTTGGTACACATTGAAGTTGAAGCTTGTAAATATTTCTATTTGTTATTAAAAAAAAAAAAAAAAAACCCACAAAAAACCCCCCACAAAACCCACAAAAAAGAACCCCCAAAAAATCAACAACAAAGTCCCACCCTCAATTTGTGCACCATTGCTTGCTGGATTGAGGCTAAGTGGTAAGCAATGAAAGCGTTA
Organism: Pygoscelis adeliae; assembly: GCF_000699105.1. Classification (NCBI taxonomy): domain Eukaryota; kingdom Metazoa; phylum Chordata; class Aves; order Sphenisciformes; family Spheniscidae; genus Pygoscelis; species Pygoscelis adeliae. The sequence goes on from NW_008824369.1 coordinate 4,015,603, forward strand.
ACCCAATGCAATTTCCACATTGTGTGAAATAAATTGCTTTATTAAACATATAAAATCCTCAGTAGTGTGTACCACATGAGAGCACGGAGCAGCTCTTTATAGAGCCCCAGAACACTGCAGGTTACGTGGCCTGGACATGGTGCTTGTACCGGTAATTTTACACTGGGAAGTGCAGCCTTGCCTGCATTCCCTTCCAAGTATCGAGTTCTGGGGTGCAGTAAATGCTAGAGCATGAAGAGCTTTATTTGTAAGTTATGGTGGGCTCTGTTACAAGGCTGCATTAAAGCATTTTGCTGAAATACCAAGTAATCCTTTTCTTTTTCAAAAGTGCTAAGTGAAAATGCATTGATTTTTATTTTCTTTCAGCAACTTCAATAGCTCAAGATTATTACTATTTTTAAGAGTGATAGAGAAATGTCAAAACTGCTTCAGTTGTACTTTTATTTTTATATATCATCAGGTTTTGTTTTTTTCAGGTTTTTTTTTTGTTTGGGGCTACAGGCTTTGGAGGCAGTAGGAAGGCAAGATTATGGTTCATTTAAAAAAGTTGCTTGTATTTCTCAGTTTTCTCAGAGATTTTGTGGTTCAGTAGGTAACACACTTTGTCTTAAATTTGGCCTATGCTGTAAAGCTCTTTGGCTCCTGAATAACCAAATGGTCTGGCACACTTTAATCTCTTCTTTATAATTACTGTTGAAAGAAAGGAGGGGAGAGGAGATAGATCAATTACGTGACACTCTGCAGGGTGTTTTCAGTAGCCTGTAGAGAGGCCAGCACTAGCCTTTGATATTACATGTGACTTATTTAGTATTTTCTTTCACTGAAGATAGGTATGGGTGCACTGAATTTGCAGAACTAATACCACAATCAACAAGCTGGAGAGAAGTCACAAAGCAGAACAAAGCAAAACTAGCCCGGCGTTGTAGGCTAATGGGCATCCTCTACAGAATTCAGGTTCCAGGTGCTAGCTACAGCCAGCTCTTCCCATCCTGGCTTCCAGTTTTATTTTAGCTGCTTAGTATAATTTCAATCCATATCTAAATGCATTTTATGTGTGTGTATAAGTGAAGTGATTCATCCTTCTTCATTGTGCATAAGTAGTTTTAGGAGATTGTGTGTGTATAAGAGAAAGCAAGTGACAGTGTTTTGTTGTCAGGTGGACCCTGCAAATTTTTCTTACTGTTTTAGTTGCTGTGACGTTTGATGGTTCTGCACTAACACAGCCCATTACATTCTGGATAGCAGAATCATATTGTTAAGTGTTATTTTTGGGGCAAATCTGAATAAAATGGGTTGATTAAATCTAAAGAATATTGTTGTGTTCTGCCTAATCACACGTTGCCAATTAATTTCAAACTGATAACCCAAGGACATTTTGGAAAGTGACAGCATGTTTCTAAACCTAGGGGTGAATTTATTTCTCTTTCAAACAAAATGAAATAGATGTCACTTGTATCTCAACAATATATAAATTCATGTCTTAGACAATGGTGCATTTCCTAATGTACCATTTTCTCATTTTATCTTTCATTTATTCCCCCCTAATTTTCCTTATTAACTGCAATTCTGTTGTGACATCCTAGTGTCCTATTATGATGATAGAAATTTCAGATAAGAAGCAGCATGAAATGCAAAGTTTTGGATGAGCTGGGAGACAAGAGCACTCTCTGGAAATAAGCTCGTTTTTCACTATCAAAGCAATGAGTCCTTGCCATATGCAGGAGAGGCTGTTTACCATCCAAACAGCTGGAAACAGTGACCCAGCCCTTTTCTGAGAGGGGAAGAAGTCAATGCAAGATCGAAAAGACATCATACTCTTAAACGCCTCTCTTATCTGGGAGCAGCAGATAGGAAATCATAAGTACATTAATGCAAACAGCATTTGTACCGGCCAAGTAAGGTACAACTAACAATTTATTTTTAACAATGCTGACGCTACCCATACTGCAGAAATACTAACAAAGAGCCTTGAGTAATAACTTCCCCTTAGATTTCTTTTTACAGTACTTGCAGCATTCTCTGAGCATGCATTTATAAACTGTGTATAAATAGGCAGATACAAAAACCTATTCCATCTTGCAGAGAAGAGAGATGCTGGTTTATTCTCGCTTCAGAAAATTAAATGCTTATCCATCTGTGGAATTATTTTTGCATGAATAAGTTTGTAGACTTTCTTTAGCTGGGTTATTGTTTGCTCTTTTGGAATATTCTTTGCTCTCACAATTGTTTTGTTCTTGCTACAGAGGAAATACAGCAATGTGTATTTTTCTCCCTGCTGAGGTCTGAGGCAACCTTACATTATAAAATAACCAAAGATTGATAATCACAAAGGCTTGAAAGGGAAAGCCTCACTTTATTTAGAAGAACATCTGTGCTATAAGGAGGAAGAAAAAAATCTTTCTTTTGATAGAAAAATATTTCTTCGGATTCTGAGCTCTGCTGTGCGCATGATTTTGCCCCGCTTTTTTATTTTACAGTACTCTGAATATATAAATGAAATTTCATTTGCTTCTGAATCTCTGTGACCTGAACAACTCTACTTTTGTTAAGGATTGTATCCTTTTATAGAAGCAAGGGGAAAAAGTAGCATGATGTGGTCAGGGGATGGAGAACTTTAGACCATATGGAGTGGACCTGAGGCCCCTGATAACCTATTTCTCAAAATATTATTTTGACAAGTCATTCCATATGTTTGGTTGAGTTAGCTGTTGGAAGAAGGCTGTGGGGTATCTTCTTGTTTTTCAGATCTGCTCTCTTTATGTAAAGACTTGGAATAGCAGAACTTTGGGAGCAAGGTAGCAATCTGGATCCCAAAACGTGTTTCTCAGAGAGAGAGAGAGATAAAAAAATAGAATGCAGCAGGAGTTGACCTTGGACTTAAAAGGCTGCTCAGTGAATGCATCTTGGTTTGAATAGTAGTTCAAACTACTATTCAAACCTACATACTACAGAATACTACAGAAAGAAAAAAACCTGCCTATTTAGTTCAATGTTATAAATATCTGTAGAAGTGCCCTCCTTAAGCCTTCATAAATTGTTCCACGCCTGTAGCGTCTAGGATCTGAGGACAGGTTTTTAAATGTGGTTGTGGTTTTGGTTTTGTTTTGGTTTTTTTGGTTTTTTTTTAAAGTTCAAATGATGTTTATATGTAGCAAATTTAAATCCCCATTCTTAGAGTGGATTTTCTGGAGAAAGCTTTGATCAACACCTTGCTTACCCAGTAACTGCAAAAATGTACTTGCATGGCTTTAACTGAATGTCTCTTATGTACACTTTTTAGATAATGATGGCTGATTTGGTGGCCTGTACACGTTTACTGGCACCAAATATCTGTGACACAAAAGCCCTTCCTTTCGTTGTGAAGGACAGACCGACTGTGGAATGCTTTCAGATTTTTACTTTGCTTATTCTCAGTGAGGGCAGGTTTAAATTCTTTTCTCTAATCTTTCAGGAAGATCACAGATTTTTCAACAAACAGCCAGGTACAGTAGATATCCAGGCCTGAGGAAATCTCTCAAATCCAATAATATTTATTATTTTCATGTACTTGCCAGCTATCTAATAGCATTCTCCTGAATCTAAGTCGATGCTAGAAAACTCCAACTTTTTTTAAACTTGGAGCCTAACTGAAATTTAGTATTAATTTTAGCTTTATCAGGACTGTTTGTCAGATGATCAGTATATATGTGCAAGTGTCTGCTTCCAATGTACTGCACCACAACATCAGGTTCATTTAAAAAGATGCTACAGAGAAATGGATCTTAGAAACTCACGTATGATCAATTGTATGTATTTGTTTTGTGCTCTACAGAGCATATTTAATCTTAAGTCTTCCCTGTGAAAATAGTGCTTCAATTATTGTTGTCATTTCAGAAATTTCTTCAAGAATTTATTTTATAATTTTCCCCAAAGTCACTGCAGACCCTTTTCTTTATTTAAGTCCAATGAAGGGATAGATGAGAATGTCTTTCCCCCCCCTTCTTTTTTATCTTTTTTTTTACCACCCTTTAATTTCTAAGAAGAGTGTTTAAACTTGTTACAAGTAGGAGAGGCAGCAACTAGATTGTCAATTGTGTGATTTTTATTTGTGCCAAAGTAAGGAGTTAAGAAATGCATTTATAAAAAAAGATGAAGCCACGTATGAAGATACATTTGAAAATAGAGGGCAGCATTTTATTGTCTCCCATTTCTCTTTCTTTCCTGCTGCTTGACAGTAAACCAGAATCTGGTGGTGCTAATTGCAGCATCTGAAATAGCAGCAGTTCTCCAATTCCTGTAACACAGCCATGTCCCCAGCTCAGTTTTCCTTCTTCATTTCTTCTCTCAGCTCTTGTCTCACCACTGAATTTTGCATTTCTGGAAATTATGATTAACTGAAAGTTCTGGTTTATTTAACATCCAATTACTGATGTGTGGTTTATTAACTTAATTTACCTTTATTAAGAAAGCAAAAGGTAAATCTCCAGATACGTGAAGCGCCAAGGCTGTAAGATGTTAAAAGTTCCTTTTTGTCATAAGAAGAAAGTGACTCTTGCTGCCTGCTGCAGAAATCCATGCAACCGCTGTCAGATCCCTCAAACTTGTTTCCTCCTCCTAAACGCATGCCTGTTTATATTTAAAAGGACGTTTCTCTTAGGATGCACTGAAGTGCATCATAAAAATATACAGCCTCTTAAAAATCATTTCCACCAATGAGTTATTTTAAAATCTTTTTAAATGTAAGCATATTTTGGATTATACTGCTAAAAACCCAAAGGTTCTGGATGCTGGCTGCAGAGGTGCCGCTTGCCCTGCTGGCTGGCTGCAGCGGGCTGCTGTACCTGTTGCCTCTTGCATCACTTTGAAGATGAGTCTGAGGCTAATAGATTCCACTGTTAGGCCATGGATATTTTTTTCCTCCCTTTTTAACTGCTGTTGAATAAGATGACACACACTATCCACTTATATAGCCGATATTAAAGCTATCTGGTGAATTGAAAAGCCACCTGAGTGTTCTTTAGCTAGAATAGCTTGAGGCTATATATTTTTTCATGTTAAAAGCTCTAATGATGTGCTGGATGATAAGTTTCTAGGCAGAAAGAAACCCCTCACTGTGCATGGGGGAAGGTCAGGTCAGTGACAGAGACTGAACTTCCAAATTGCTCTTTTTGCGTGAGGAGTTGTGAGAAGGGAATTTCAGAGTGTTGGAGCAGAAATTTGGTCTGCTTTTGAATTTAGCTGCTGAATCATCACAGGGAGCTGTGTAACTAAGCAGTGGCTTAATTTCCTTAAAACTACATGGGACAACACTAGAAATTTATTTCTGAAGTAGTCCTAAATTACAGAGTGGGTTTGTAGACCTCAGGTAGTAGGAAAGAGGAGGATCAAGTCTGCTTTGTGGAGGCCTCACCCCCAAACAGCAGTCGCTGGGTCACCTGCACTTAATGGCCTGTAGAAAAAGGGCCAAATCAGGAAAAAAAAGCTGGATCTCCCACCCCTGCTCCAGTCTATGGAGCAGAACTGGTGAGAGACAAGCTGGAGAGACTGTGTCACCATGAACCATCCTGGCCGTGGTGCCACTTCTTGGGCACTGCAGTATATGTTGTTTACAGAAATACATTTTCTGTTTGTAAATCAACTGTATCTGGGCCCCTGTCTCTCATTATGCCCAGGAATAGATCCTAAAAACTCTCTACAGGGTTTTAGAAGCTTCTCAACCTGTATTTTAGGCTCTGTTTTATCTAATAAAATATATAAAGCTCCTCTTTGCTGTAGTATCTATGCACAAAAGGTATAAGTCATCCTGTGGATAGAGCTGAGATCTCCATTAATCTTTCCATCTAAGGCTAAGACTAACAGCTCTTGCAGTCTGTATGAAAGTCTGTACAAAGAGGAAAAAAAGCTGTTACAAACGTGGCTGTTATTTGTTTAAACATTTAGAAACATTTATAGTGTGATGCTAGCTTTTTTTTTTTACCCATGCTCCTATTCTTTTGGTTGTATGTATTTCAGTGAATCCTTTCGAACTTGTCAGACAAGAAAAGTTTAGCTTGTTTAGCTAAGTAAAATTAAGACTGTGACTGAGTATGATTGTTTTCTAGAAATACTTTAGAATGTAAACATTACAGAGGGAGAAAACAGCTAGTTAAGCTAAAGGACAGCTTTGGCAGAAGAACAAATGGGGTACGTTGGCCACGAGTACATTTAAGCTAGAAATTAGAAGTGTTTTTAACAGGTTGAACAACAAACAGGAAAGTGGAGTTAAAAAAACCTCAATATTTTTACCACAGGCCCCAGTACGTTTGGAAATGGGATTGCTTGATGGGATGTCAGAGAGACGGGGAACCAGGAGGTGCTTTCTAGTCCTCTGCTTCAAACAGCAGAAAGCTCCATACACATAAAATATCTTCTTGCCAGCGTTTTGCATAATTAATATATTTTTTCTGTTTTCTCCTTTAAGGCTCTGTTTCTGTAATACTATATATCTACTTAAATTAGGAATGTGAGTATTTTCACTGTCTTCAAACTGACCAGCAAGTACCTGAAGTTAAGTGCATTTTGAACTGCTTGCAGAATTGCAAGCTTGACTGGGTAAATCACACACTTGTAAGTTAATTTCTTTGGGTAATTTTATTTTTCAAAGTTAAATGCATCAGAAGTACTGTTGTAACATATGCGGTGTGTCACATGGGCCCAGAAGGGGTGGATAGAAGAGGAAGGAGTGCAGGGTTTCAGGCACTGCTTTATGGCATGGGCGAGTCAGCCGAGATTAACGTATGCACGGCTTCCTCAACAATTGTTAACGAAATCTTTCATAATTGCTTCTCTTTGCCGTATCCCCCCTCGTACACTGGCTATTTAGTTTGTGATCTACTTGCTGGTTTTTTGGGGTTTTATCCTATTATTCACCCCTTTTTGTCGTGTGTGTTTGTTTACTTTACCTGCCGTGGAAATGAATCGTGTGTGATCTGATGTGGACAAAGCTTAGTCACATTGACAAAACTATTATATTGAGTTAATAAATATAACTGACTGAGGTCGTTCACTTGTTTTGCTTGTATTATGTTTTGTAAACATTTTTTTATATCTGGTGTTTTATTTACATGTCGTGATGTCTGATGTCTGGATTGAGAGGAGGACTGTATATATAAGAATTCACTTGCTGTGATTGATTCAAACAACTAGGCTGTTTTCACTACAAGTTTGATCCACAAAGCTAAGTTTTTATGTTGTTGCTTATTTACTCTTTTGAGGCTAGAGCCTAGTTTCTCAAAGGTTCAAGATCAGAAATTATGTTAATAAGTACATTTTGAGGAGTCTTAAGATACCCTCGGGTACTGAAAAGTCGCAATTCTTCATACAACAACTCTGTGCCATTAGATTGCTAATTATTTTATAAATATGTACTTTTGACTCAGAAAAACTCCATCTGGAGTTTTAATGTTATTCATCAAACTAAACAAATGTGACCAAGAATCTTCACAGGAAAGTCTCTGTTATTTTCCTTTACATCTAGAAATCTGAGCAGAGGTCTGTACAGTGCACGGCAACATCATGCATTTCCCTTTCTTGAAAATTAATACGGTCCTTGCTAGAATAAAAGTGAAAAAATGAAATGGTAATT
>NW_008824369.1:4023246-4025138 GCF_000699105.1 Pygoscelis adeliae
CCAGTTAATAATCACTCTAATAAGTAGGGAACAAATAGACAAACCATGTTTTAGGATAGAGTTTTATGATTGAGAAATATACTTTTTTTTCATTATTTGCTCGATGCTTCTCTCTCGTGCCCGCAGGTGGTTGTCAGCATTTGCTAGTCTGTTGATCAGGCTCCAGTTCCTGTTGTGCATCTTGTACTGCAGAAGGGAAGGGAAGTTAATCTATTATTGATCAGGATCCAATTCCTGTTGTGTATCTTGTACTGGAAAGGGAGAGGGGCATTAATCTGTTATGGGTTGATAATCCAAACCATCTGCAGGTTGTACCTGGAAAAAGTGAAATGTATTCCGTTAGACAGTTTGTATTTGTAAGGCCTTTTTTTTTTTTTTCCCCTCGAGCAATCGTGAAGTGCTGTGTGGTTCTCATTTCTCCTCTTTTCTTATATTTCATGTTACATAGGCAGAGATTGCACATTCTTGATGCCATAACGTTGAACTATTTATATGTAATATTCTTGCTATTTGTATTAGACTCTTATCTCCTATTCTGCTTTTTGCTAATATAGGTATCCATAATTTGGTAACATGAAGCTTCGCATGTATCCTGCATAGTAATTGTGAAAGCGCTTCTGCATACTGTGCAAGTTTGAAAGTCTGTAGGAAGTTTATGGTGAGGGTTTTCTAATCTTTTTCTCCCAGGTTAGCCTCTAAATGGTTTTGAAGTTCTGTTAAAGTGTTCAGTTTCTCCATTAGCTTGAGGGTAGTGTACTGGTGATCTTTTCTGCAAAGTGTTTGTCTGCCTTCAACAAATTTTGTAATATGAAGAAGTGAATCTATTTTTGGATACTGATTCCTGTGGGATTCCTTCTTCACTGAAAACAGGATGCTGAGAAGTAATTGCAGTAGTAACTAAGACTAAGGGTAGGAATGACTAGCAGCCAACATCACATTGCAGGCTCTACCCCATACTAAGTAAATGAGGGTGATCTGAGTGATTATTTAGGCAATCCTCACTCCTCCTGCTCGTGGTCACCTTGTTTGTATTAAGTGTTTTGAAAGGTTTGGGACCTATAAGCAATTTAATTGCTCAGCCTCAAAAATAAAACTTGCCATTTTTCTCAAGTCTGAACTCAAGCTATTACTTCTTTCAAGAGATAAACACTTTCTCTTACCTTTTATTAAGGCTGGTTTGCACTGTATCTCTCCGAGATTAATTTGAGCATCCATTGAAGTAATACTCTTAATATTCTGCACCACAAAGAAAGATATAGGTAAACTTTGCATGCCATAATGTAAAATCTGGGAAAGGGTGTAATGTTTCTATGTTTCTGAAGGGGAAAGCACCTTTTGTATCTTCAGTCATATGGCCTGACTGAGATTTCTTCTCAGCTGGGAAAATGAAGCACCCAAGTGGCTTTGATAAAGTCTGTGATCTTTATAAACTGTAAATTACAGTATTTAAAATTCCCTGTACCTTACATGGCAAAATACATAGAGAGATAAAAACAGTCTTTTCAGAGATGATACGACAGTCTAAATAATTACTGTACTTAAATAATAGATTAAAAATTCTGCAGCTCATCAGTTTTAAAAAAATCAGTGTTACAGACCACTTGGGATGGGTTTCCTTCTTGGTCAGACAGGAGGAGAGAAGGGGGAAGTTCAGTGTGATCCAAGATCGGCATTGTGCAGTCATGCGCAGCCACTGGTGATAAAAACAAATAGACCATGCAAGAGATGTTCACGCTTTCTTTTCCTCTCTTCCCTCAATATATCTCTGCTTTGTGCAGATTGCGAGATTCTTGAATGCCACAGTCTGGAGAGGAGTTCATGTTTAGAGGGAGAGAAAAACCCCAGATAGTCTCCTTTCCGTTTTCTCTCTCCTTGTCTCCCCGCCCCCCCCC
>NW_008824369.1:4025167-4049887 GCF_000699105.1 Pygoscelis adeliae
CCCCCCCCCCCCAATTTTTCTATTTTTTTGGCTCTTTTTTTTCTCTTTTTTAAAAAGTCTAATATGGAAAAATAATATTTGTGCCAATTTACCTTAATATTTTGGGTGGTAAATAGCAGCAGTTCACCAACTGCTTCATGAGCAGCTGGAGATGGGGACCACTGACACAGCTGTAAGATAAGCTCCCTCCACTTGTGAGTCAGTGTCTTTGGTGTTATGGTAGTCAAGCCGCAAAGATTAGTTGGGGCTGGTCCTGAAGGCACTTCAGTTACTGGGCCCTAGCAGATACCGGTAATAATTAAGACAGCGTCTAATGAGAAGGTTTAGAAGCAAAGGGAAGATTGGAAATACTGTGAGTGCTGTGGCTAAAATAGATACATGTGAAAGAAAGCAGAGCGTGCTCTTTTTTGGAGAAAACTCTGGACTGGGACTCTTGCCTGCGGTAGTCCTTCTGTCCAGTCATCTATTAAGGACTAGAATCAGATTAAGAGCACATCCCTTAAGTGTTCTTCAAATGCTGTTCAGTCTTGTCTCTGCAGCTTCCTACAAGTTCCCTGCAGACTTATTGTGTCTAATAGTGAGGCATCCCTTGGCTACAGTTCTGGGGTCAGTGTTTTTCCCTAATGTTTCTTTGCTTTCTTAGCTGAGGTGAAGTGGTTCAGAAAGCAGATAGAAAGGAAAGAAGACCTTTTCTTTCAGAAAAGATAGAATATGGGTGGGAATGGTGGTCCCCTATTAGCAAATTCATCTCACCGTAACTGTGTTCTTGTATGCGTTTGTATTGCGCTGCCATTTTAGTGTCTTTAATAAATATCTCCTTCAGAGAAATGGAAGCTCAATCATTAAAATAAAGGATACATGGGCAATTGAGTAGTTCTTAAATAATGTGAAACATGTATAGGGGAACATGGGATGGCAGGGAGGGGAAATGGCCAGTGACAAATGCAGAGAAGCTGCCTGAGGGAGAGGAGGCAGAGGAGGGAAGAGGTGATGAAAATCCAAAAGGAAACAGCAGAGACCTAGAAAATGGGGGCAAGAGAAAGTCTGATTAAGTAAAAAAGGAACAGTGAAGAAGAGAAAAAAAATTCAATTGTTTTCTATGAAGGATTTTCAAAGAAAATATCTGTTTACTAACAATGACATTCTTCCTTGTACTTTAGCGTGGCACCAGTCAAGTAAAATCATGTCAAGTGTAGTGCATTAGGAGGTAGGAGAGGGATGGAGTGGCTTTATTGACAGGTAGGATAAGAAACTTGGAAAGTCTGGGTGGTTTTCATTATCTGATTGTTTGAAATAGCTCTCTACCTTCCACAGCCTGACTGAAGTCTGATTTGCTGCGTCACATCATCAAAACAAAATCATAGTGTTACTCCTTACCTAGCTTAGGAGCCTGGCTACTCAGATATTCCAACCTGTGGATTTCTTACAAAAGGATGCGTTCTGAAAGGGTGGGGCGGACACACAGATCCCATGTTACAGCCCTACTGAGATTTTTACTCTAAAGTAAAACTAAATTCCTCCTTTGATATTTTGATTAGGCACAAAACAAAGCTGCAAACTACCTCCTGCAAAAGGAACCATGGGAATGTCCCTGTTGGGTTTTATTTGGCAGGATTGGGGCCAGAGTGAATTATGGCAGGTGGTTTCTTTGTACTGCAAAGGGAACCTTAAACTGTCTTTGAATATGAAATAGGAATATGCATGCTGTCTATGTACTGTTTAGATAATACTTTGAAATGTTGTTGTTTTCTGTATATGCTTGTTACATCTGCAGCTGACCTTTGTAGGTGTATTACTTAGAATGCAAGCGCTAACCATTTTGATGAGCCCTCTGTATCACGTCGGTATTAGCTCAACATCTTTATCAAGAGCCTGCTTTTAATAGATTTGTTTCAGGGATGGCACAAAATGAAAATAAGCACATACTTTGTTTAGATTCTTGTTACCATCAGAAAGAAAGTCAAAGAAATCTTACGTTTTCCTGGTTGCAGGCGGAGTAACGTGCACTTTTATTTCCCGTGCTCATCTGCTCACTGCACAAAGAGCCGCTCGCACATGGTGAACTCCTCGAGGTTACAACAAAGCTGGCTTCTCTTCGGCTGGTGTTAGTGGGGTTGAGCCATTCTTCAGGGAAGCTGATCAGTCAAACAAGTGGTTTTCCTCTTTTCCAGATGGAGATAAGAAATGATTACTGCCAAATTAGTAACTTGTTTGTTGATCTTCTAGCATTTACTGTCGTAAACCTTCATCTTGCGCAGAAGTAGTGGTGAACAGTAATGCTGAAGTTACTTCTTCTCATCAGTAACAAGCTACTAATCTGCCGCTTGTTTCCTATTTTTTCAATTACTCTCTGGAAAATTCCTGCCATGAACACCTATAAGACCACCATGGAAATCTTTTTATTGTTGTGATTTGCTAGCTGATAGTATCATATTTTCAGGAATGTTGTTGAGCAGAAGCAAAAACTACGAAAAGCTTGTTTTTTGAGATCCCATGCGAATTGCATATAGATGCTGTGTCAGGTCAACAGAGCGTATTTACGGGAAGAAATAAATATGTGCTTACCGCTTCCTTAAGTACTATTCTTGGATGCTTGAATTTATTCAGATGTGTGGGTGGTATTCTTAAAATTTTAAAATTATATTACATGCTTTCATCTCCCGCAGTACACTATTTGCTACCAATTACAAAAACATCAAAAGGTAAAAATTTTGTCATTCAGTAATTCAGAAATCTGCTAACCTTGTGAACTTTCTGAGCCCCATTGCCAAAACCTTTGTCTATCCAACAAGTGAAATTGAATGTCAAATGGCTTTTGGCATGCCGGCTACGAGATAAGCAAAGAATCTTCTATCCATTTTCTATTCTTTAGGGAATTATCTTAAACATCAGGGTTCATACCTTGCACTTGCCAGTTTCCCGTTCTGCTTAATGGGCATGGGTTAGCCTCCTTTGCAGAAACATTTGATGAACGGGCTTGCTTTTTCCATCAGTTTAGTTTTATTTTCATTACTTTTCCCTATAATTCGTTTATTGGATTCTGTATCTTTAGAGAATTTTATTACTCTGTTATTCAAGCTGAAAAATAGCTAATTTTTCTTTCCCAAATGAGTTGCTTGAAGCAAAGTACCTATGAATACATGGGTATTTTAATTCACTTACTAAATGTATACAGAGAAAATTTACAAGCAGCCTTTTTACCATTTTTTAAGTGTCTGCTGACTGTTGCATAAGCTAAATTATTTACAGTATGATGCCTCACAAAAGAGTAGCAGATTTGGGTTATTTACTTTCCTGATAAGAAAAAGGGATTGAAGTTGCTGTGATATGCTGCTTTGTTAATTTTATATTTGTTCCCCAGTGTGTAAAATCTTTTTAAAGAACTAACATGAGTATTGGCAGACTCTTTTGAAATGGTATGGAAGTGGTAAGATTAAACAAAACATGAAAAGGTCTTAAAATTATAAGTCAGCAAGTGTTTGATAAAAATAAAAGTGCTCAACAATAGAAAACCTTTAGGATGCTTAATTTATTTGCTTTCTCTTTGAGAATGGCCCCTGCACTCCATCTGGGAGTAGTTCTTGCGAGTTACGTGCTTTGAATGATACCAAGCTGGGTATATTGAAACAGTGTTTGTACAGTATAATGAAAGCCATCGAGAATGGTCATGCTGAAGATCTCCCCTTAATGAGGAGATTAAAATCCATGGTGAGGTTGAGGAGTGAAATTTGCAGCTGTGTTGCTTGACGAGATCCTTTGCCTGGAACGTGTCAGTCCTCGCTGTTTGCAGGTGTACAGAGTCTTCACAAGGTTTCTTGCTGCCCGTGCAGGTGCCACAGACCCGTCTGACACCGTGGCTCCCGTCATTGTAATCCCTCCACAGAATACAAGCATCGTAGCAGGGAAAAGTGAGATCACGCTGGAGTGTGTGGCCAATGCAAGGTATTGTAAAAGCAGCGGGGTTGTAAGGAACTAATTTTAATGCACTGTCCTTTACTGAGAAGGACATAGGAAGTTATTTTCCATTTTTCTTATTATTTTAATCATTGAAGCAGAATGCAGCATGTAGCTTGCTCTTCAAAGTAACCTTACGAATAATCTTGTTTGTCCAACATTACTGAATTAAACATATTGATTTTTCCGGCCAAATAATGATATAGGCAGAGTCACTTTCCCCCCCGTTACTCACACGGTAAGGAAAAGAAGTATGGTGGTGTTCAATCAGCAGACATTATCTTAAGGAAAAAGTTATGTTAAGGGTTAATAATATTTCAGCCTATTGACATGAAAGGTGATATTGTTGAACAGTCTGTGCTTTCTAGTAAATAAATTAGTGAGGATCTCCTATGAAGTAATTTTACAGAAACTCTCATTTTACAGTGATTATTGCTCAGCTGTTCATAATGCACCACAATATAGAGTTCACTGCATTCCTCCTATGTTTCCATCTAGTTGGCCTTGAATAGCATTGAATTCCAGTGGAAATGAATAGTTGAGGTCCTTAGATGGTAAGAAGACCAACTGATTCGCTTTCCCCCCTGAGGGCAGAGATGTTCTTGATATGGTTAATATTGTTTTGATAATTGAGTTATAATGAAAGCACTTCCCATGCAGCTGATTCCCATAGCAGTATTTACTCCTTTTGCTTAGAGAAATCAAATTATTAGCACTTAGTTCTATTGCTGTATCAATTAGCTGTACTTGCATAATGCCACTTAAGTAGTCTGTAGTCTTGATATGTAGAAGTTATATATGCATTTACTTCTCAATAACGAATGTCAGGGATAGAGGAAACTTATGGAAGTTTTATAATCTGTATATAACTGCAGACAAGACTATTCTGTAATATATATATTTTATTGTTGTATTCTTGTGTGTTGTTTTTTTGTTTTTTTTTTTTTAAACCTCGGCAGACCTCTTGAGAGACTAAGCATGACCTGGAAGAGAAATGGAGTAAAAATAACCAGTGGCATTAGCAGTTTTGGGAGACGACTCACTATCACCAACCCAACCTCTGCTGATGTGGGGATGTACTTCTGTGAAGCAAAATTGAGAGACAGCACAGAGGAACCAGCAAGAGCGAAAGCCTTCCTTTCTATAATGGGTAATTCTCAAGGCAATGTGTTTTTTAGTAAAACAGGCTCTGGACTGAGGTATAATAGGAAATCAAATTGATATTTTAATATTTCATTGACCTCACATTTGAACCTTTCTTTGGAGAACGGAACAAAGGAGGTGAAAGAGGGTTATCTTCCAAATTAATTCAGCTGTTCTTCCCCATGAATATAAATTCATCAAAAAGATATATTTTTTTTTTAACACTGATGTGATTCTGAATCCCTTGTGAAACTATACGTTTAATCAGAAGTTGGGGAAATACAGTAGTAAAATCGTTATTGGGCAGCTTCCACATCTTGGCTTTTAGATGCAATAAATCCTGATTAAATCCCAGCTTGCTTACACCTAGTTTTAATATGTCAAGTGCCTGTATTTCCGAAAGAAGCCTTTTAGGAGCACTTCTGCGCGTTGCCTGTTGCAAGTGCCAGTCAGGGGGCCAAGGACATTCCTGAGCACACAGGCAGGCGATATCATTACTGAGGTAACAAAAGGGAGAAGGAAATACCGCTAAAATTGGTGTTACGTGCTAGACCTTTGACTCCGAGGGAAACTTTGGACTTAATATTTTTAAAGGGACATTGGTGCCCTTTCACTGCCTGTTTCCACCACCACCTCTGTGTTGGAGTTTTGCTGTAGCAAGGAGGCTGTCATTTGGAAATGGCAGTTACAGTGCATGTCATGTCCTGATATAATAAAGCAAATTAGCACTCTGCACACAGTATAGACTTTTTAGGACTTTTAGAATAAAAGAGATGTTTTAGAACAGATACACTTAGATCTTTTCAGCCAGAGCTGATTGTGTGAAGTCTAGCTTTTACGTAATAGTCCCAGTAATAACTGTGCGAGTGTCCTGGAGAGGTTATTGCTCTGGCAATGATACAAGTTTCAGTGTTGATCAGAACTCATGCACATGCATTTCCGTAGTGCATTGCAGTGGGAATTCAGCACACAATTCTCTACGCTCTTCTAGCCTTCTGAAAATACAATTTTAAAGACTGCTGTATGGTCTGTATTCTACTAAAGCAATTTATAGTAGTTCATGCTAGATGAGAAAACAGCTCTTCTCTCTACAAAGCTCTGTTCCAGGTTCATTTGTAGCACTGTGTGTCTATTATATTTATTACTTACTGGATGAAGTTTGGTTCCAGTCTTTTTCTTTGTACTGTTTCTTAGAATTATTACCTTGCGGCTTCCCTTCCCTTTAAGGAGCAGACACGGATTTCACTTATTTATGGTTTTTGTTTAAACTCTCCCTTATTCATAAGATTTTATGGTAACTAGTTTAACTTTGCTGCTTTGCTGTCAGATCCAGCCTAATGCAATACTTAAGGCAGCCCCTCAGTTAATGTAAAAGATTCTTAAATACAGTTACAATAAAACTGAGAAACAGTCATTGGGGAATCATATTAAACTAGCAGTGCTGCCTTTCTTTAGTAGCTTATCTGCTCTCTGATTTTTAAATGTTTTATTTATTTCTTACCCAGTTTTAGGGGGCTGTCAGGGAATGAAGTTATGAAAAGGCCTGTAGATAAGAACAAGCAGATGAAAGAAAGCAGAAACAAATTGGTTACCAATTACTTTTATTTCCTTCTGATGGAACAAGACACTTCAGTTGCAGGTGTTTACTCAATGTGTCAGCAAAGCCTGATAGATTTCTTTATTTATGAGTTTCTTGAGCTGCAGGATGGATCTCTAATTCTAAACAGGAAGCCAAATCAAAGGATTAGTAGTTAATGCATAACTTATATTCAGCCTTACAGTTCTTGGATGGTTCTGGCCATCGTTTAATTAGTCAAGGGACAGGTTCTAGAGGAAAGTGCAGACAAGATTGAAACCTAAGGATTTTTGCAGTGTATCCCTCATAGCCTACTGGAGTAGTACTTACAGAAAATCAAGTATGCTTGTCCATTTGCGTGTATAAAATATTTGTAGTGTGTACATGTTGATAGTGACCTGATAATGAGCTGTACTACTTGAGAGAATAACACAGTGTGGACTTAAGGAGTCTTGACAAACAGAAAAAGGAAATTGTGTTAATAGAAGAGGTTTGTTTTCAGAATGATTGGGATAAATCAAATACAGACCCTCAATAGTATGGTAATGAGAGCTTTTGTGGATTAATAGAAAAAATATTTTGCTATTAACTGGTAGAATAGAAGTAGTGATAAAAAGATGTATCAAAGATATCACAAATACTGAGTTGATAGAAGCTTTTTTACAAATATATCAGTCCTTGCCTTTCCCAGCTAAGAGAAGTCACATAACCTGAGTGTGGGCTTAGATGGTGACAAGAGCTTTATTAGAAGGCAGTAGAACTTCATACAAAGGCATGTGCTCAGTTCAAATTATTATTTGTGATGTACAATATTATCTCTGAATTTTTTTCCTGAATATTTCTGAGAGTACATCTCAGTTTGTAAATTAAAATCACAGTAATATTTGAAAAATCTGAATCTCTAATGTAATAAAGTAGTACTGCATGAGCAAGAAGAAAATCCTGTAGTCTTGTGCTGCACTGCAATTTTCTTCTCAATGTGGCAAAGAGCTTTCTGACATCTTCATATTGTTCCAGCAAAGATAAACTGAGGTGGTTCCAAACCCTGGTTTTATTAGCTGCAGTTGTTATAAATTTTTAAAGGGTAGCATGTTCCTCAGTTGGCAGAGCAACAGTTTGGGAAAGATTTGTTACAGATTAGATAAGAGCACATTTGTTTTATCACTAACAGTTTGAAGATTAAGTAATTTAAGGAGTCTTCTCGTGAGCAAACCAATTTGAACACTGAACTAATCTTAAATTCTTTTGCTCCAGTTCTGCAAGTTCTGTTAGCGACAAATTGCAACAGTCATTTTTTAAGTGATTTTTCTATGGGAAATTATGAATTTTAGGAGCTTAAGAAAATGAGGAATGAAACTCTTCCACTACATGAAATCCATACTGGTCTTTAAATCAGATGCACAAACTGAGGAGAAAAACAATTAGAAAGAATGGCCTAGTATGATGAGGTGTTGAAGCCCTGTTGGCCTGGCCAAAGGAATAGGATGGAATAAAGCAGAATCACAGTAGAGGGCTTCCCTTCTTTTCTGAGCAGTTTTGTGGCCAGAACAACTACATTAATAGACATATTATTCTCATCTTGGTGTTTCCTAGAGAGAATTTTTACCTCCCAGCTGGATAGATTTCTTTCTGAAAATAGGACGATAGGGGAGTGTGGTAGGTCTGTCTCTTTCTTAAAGGCTACCCTGGTTCGTTCCCATCAGGTATGGATACAAGGATCATGGGATTCAGGAACACATCAGAAAAATTCTAACGTTAATATGGAGGGCCCACCTGGCTAGGCTCTGAGGTGAACTATAGGGCTATTCCTCCTTCACTGTACTTCTCCAGGAGCAAGGGTGGAGATGCAGAAGGGCCGCTTTTGTGCATTGCCATTGTTCATGAATTTGCACTGAATGTATATACAACTGCCAGAACAGAAGTTATTTTCCTCTTCAGCTAGCTACCTCGATACTTTGTGCTCCGATCTCTGGAAACAATAGCTCTCGTGGCTCTAGCTTAGACACTTTAAAACACTACAAATGATGTCTTGAAAGCAGAGGAAAGAATTGTTCCATGATGATTGTGTTCATGTATTGTGCTTAAGAAAAGACCATGATGACTGTGTTCATGTACTGTGCATAAGAAAAGAATAAGAGTTTTCAGGAAAACTATAATATAAAATGTCTTTGGACTTACCTGAATTGCAGTTTGGGCTCAAAGCAGAGAAATGTTGACAATTTTTGATTTGGCAAGCCTCAGAGGCTCTTGAGATGGACGCAGACACGTTGCCTTGGCCTCGAAAGCGCACAGGACCTATACCACAGTGAAGTAATGGGACTTCTGGGGAGTCTAGTTGTGTCTCTGACATTCAGGAGAAGTTCTACCTTCTTTCAGTTCTGCAAACAGGAGATGCGTTCCCTGTGCTGCTATAAGGTTTTAGAACACACAGACTGCAGTTTGCAGGAGGGGTAGCAGCAAGAAACTAAGAGTACCTTTTCATCTCTTTCTGTTTTAACCTGATATTCATGCAAAGAAAAGTCTTGTTTCAAGGAACCTGTTATACCTGCATACACAATGTGGCTTCTCTCAGCATGGTCAGTCTGATCTACTGTCTGGAGTTACGGACTTTGTACCTACAAAGGGCTCTCAGGTTTCCAGTTCCCCTTTCTCTACAGGATATTCACCAAATAAATTAGTTTATGGTAATGCTAGAGAAAGGCTTCCATGTTTAAGGCTCAATTTTCCTCTTAAATATGCAGGCCTGAATTTCTGAGTGATGCAGGAATTTCAGCTTTGGAGGAGCCCTTGGGGCTTTCTCTGTTCTTTCTGACTTTCATGTACGTATCTAGGATTAGGTCACACATCTCCAACGCAGCTTGAAGGGTATGTAATGGATGCTGACTGCTATCTTTTGAATGTTAAAATCAGTAACCATGTAACTCTGTGTGGGGGAAGTTAGAACAGTATCAAATTTTGCAGGCTCCCAAGGGCTTTACAGAGAGGCTATCTTTTCAATGATGTCTGTAGTGCAAAAAACCCCTGAAACCCTCAACAACTATTAAAAGCGTGCATTTATATTCAAATAGTCTTTTTCCCCTTTGCTTGTTCTTGACCTTTTAGTTAAGATCAGTCAAACACCAATACAATATCTGAACAATACAGTATCTGTTTCTTTCAGTGTAATGTGAGATGTGACCCCTCTCACTACATAGCATGCTGCACTGCCAGCAGGGTGAACTTGCTGTAATGGGTCCTTTCCTATGCTAACTGTTGTGATTCTATAATTTCAAAAAAAATTAATGTTTGACCTGATACCAACAGACTACTGTCATTCCTAGAAATCGCTGTGTCTGGGGTCTTGTGTCTGGCACATTGTATAGTTTGGAAGACATCGTAATTTCACCAAACATATTAAATTTCTACACATGATTATTGCCCACAACAATGAATGTTCAAATTCATACTATGTGATTCAAACCAAGCTTTATAAATATGCAGTAGAGTCATATATACAGACAGCCGGAATGCCCCTTCAGAATGCTATCTGACCCCTATTAATATTACTGCATTTTTATGGCCTCTTTCTGATAGTTATTCACCAGGTAGAGTATAGCACCCAGACTGAGATGACCTGAATTTTTCACTTGCAATTTATGCTGGGTCTACAGGCCCTCAGGCACACACCTGATGTGCAGATGATACATCTGACTCCTCTGAAAAGTGAGGAGCCTAGGTTTCAGTTGTCTAGCACCTGTAACTAGAGCTATTTCTTCCACAGCCTGAGTTCTGTTGAAGCCATAGACCCTCACTGCAAAGGGCCTTTTGAGCATCCGTGTTGCTAGCGTAAGACACGTGCATGTGGAAAGGCAGCACAGCTTGCATGCAAATCACTGTTTCATTTCCCTCAAAGTCCCAGGAGTATACCTACACCAATACTGCTGTGATTCTCTCATACCTTAAATCACCAAGACTAATTTACCATGTATATTAGACTTGGGATGCCACAGCACTGTTGTCCACGTGGTATTCTAGATCTTCCAGAATTCCCTTATGAATTAGCCTTGTCTTCCCACCCAGGCTTGTCTCTATCTCCAGGCAGCAGAAGCAGGTAGGTAATCAGTAAATTGTAGAGTTGCTTCTGGAAGGCTTTCTGTATCTGTGCTTGTCACGCAAGAATAAGATCCAACTCCTCTACGGGCAGTTGTTGCCTCAGCCTCTCGACCCCTCTGTGTCAATTGTAGCGTTTGGCAGGCTTCCAGCTGCTGGAATGGCTGTGAGAATTGAGCTCAGCAGGCTTTAGTGTAAGGGAAAAGGTGGGTCTGGGCTTGATGAAAACTGGAAATCGTATCTGTTGGCACACCTACACCCTGAAAGTCCTCTGGGAGTTGTCTGCCACCTTTAGATTGCATCTTTCTGCTGCTCCTGCTCTTTTTCTGTCTTGTCTGCTTCCGTTTCTCCCTGCTTCTTTCAAAAAAAGCTGATGTGAATCTTCCTTTTATAACATCACATCCCATTTGCTAAGTGACAGTTGTCACTGACTTCAGGTTCCTTGTCAGGTAATTCATTGCTTGATACCTGCTCACTTAAGCACTTTTTAATGTAATAAGTTTCTTTGAGGGTGGCATAACAGCCTGTATGGG
Organism: Pygoscelis adeliae; assembly: GCF_000699105.1. Lineage (NCBI taxonomy): Eukaryota > Metazoa > Chordata > Aves > Sphenisciformes > Spheniscidae > Pygoscelis > Pygoscelis adeliae. The sequence continues at coordinate 4,036,463 of NW_008824369.1, forward strand.
ATTTTAAAGGAAGGAGCACAGACTGTAGGATAGGATTTTGGGAGAGGCACTGGGAAAGCAGACTGTATAAATATGCCAAGTATAACCGCAGAAACTGTGTGCAAGAGCAGCACATAAGCAGTAGTCATGGAACCACTAGCATCTTTGAGGTCACATGAAGTGCTTTGCAGCTGGACTGCAGGCCCAGGTTGAAGATAAATCTGCAAATTTATCCCTGGTGTGTGAATATGTTGCTGATCTAGGAGAAGGTTTGAGAGCTGGTAGCTGAAGGTTGCCAAATTTAGAAATTGGCCCATTATGGTCTGAGTGCCTTATAAAGGGGAGGGTGGAAGATGTGCAGTCAGGAACGCCCTAAAAGGAGAAAAATACACTTGAACCTCACTGACTGAAGAGACACCCATAGAAGCAGCCCAAAGTTAGAAGTGAATGTCTGGATGTGGGGCTATGTGTCTGGATGCTGTCTTGCTCCTGTGCTGCTTTGGCCGCGTTTCCCCATTGTCTCCCTTCACAATCAAATGAAATTTCCATAGAATGAAAGATGCAAATTTTAGTTTGAGAGATGGACAGATGGGTGCTTACTTGTGTGTCCACAGACAGATACATAAGTAAGTAAGGACACTAGGCTAAATGTTTGGAAATTAAAAAGGTAAAATTCTGGAAAGTGGAGCGCAAGGAAAACATCAGACAAGGCTTGGAGGATGGCGTGAGAAGCAAAAGCTTACTCAGAATTAAACATGGACTTAGATGAATTGCAGAGGACTCAGCAACTTAGTTGATCAAACATGTCAAACTGTGTGCCATCAGTGAATTTCAATTAAATGTTCAGCTTTTCAATTTGTTGTTTAGATTAACGCATGAGATCATATGCAATAAATCACAACTTATTATGCATGTTTATTAATAGCTTTATATTTAGGCAGAGAGGATCAATAATGTTAACACATGTATATTATTAGAATGTAATAAATCAGGTAGCTTGTTTTATTGGTTTTGCTGGGTAAATGAGTAGTCCAGGCTATTTTGCAACCTCACCTCCTCTGCACAGGGTTTTGAGGACTAATATTGATTGACTTTATTTGGAATGAATACAGAATTGTAATATCCATTGGTGCTCAAATAAGACCCCAGTTCTGTACACTCAAACAAGTATTTTATTGTAGTTAGTGGGAAGGAGTGCTGGGAAAGGGGTTTTTGCATTCTAATCCGGTGCTTGCTGATGTGTACCTGCTGGCACATCACTGTGAAATGATAGCAACGCTTGCTATACTACAGGTGGTAGCAGGAGAAATAATACTTTGCAGGATAAAATTATGTGATTTTGTTTTTATTTATGAAAATACTAATGTCCTATCAATAATACAAACTGCACGTCTGGTCTTCAGACATGGTTGGTGGAGAGATCTGAGAGAAGGTTAGCTCAGATGACCGTGGATCTCGTTGTAGCTTATGACATTTTTGAAACACACTTGACTTCCTTAAAATGAAATACAAGTAACTTGTTCTCACAAGCTACTTACGTTGTCTTTTCTGTATTTTCTAAAACTTAGCAGCGAGTTTGTCTATGGTACAATAACACTCTAGTTACAATCAAATAAAATGCTTCTAAAAACAGTACTCAGATGATAATTGCATTGAACAGACTATGACAGTTTTTAGTTACCATGATAATTACTGCAACCTTAACGCCTTTGGGACTTTGACATGATGCTCTTCAATTTTATGCTGCATAGAAGAAAGAGTTACATGACAGCATACTCTACAATTTCTGGAATCTTGTCTTTGTTTAATTAAACGTCTAATATCTTTAGTCCTAATGATAAAGTGTGGATTTTTATTATTATTACTATAATTTCAATTAAAGCCTTAAATCTGTTTGCTTTCAAGAAATAAAACAGTTGAGAAGAATTTTTTTTAATTATGCTGCACTTATCCTCTGATGTTGGCTCTCTAACGTGCTATGGCACTTTATTTGACATGCTTCATGCCTTCACGAGGTGGAATTTACTTGAGATATTGAAGCAAACTATCCTATAAAATGCTACATTGTACAAATCTCTCGGGAGGGCCCTTCTGAACAAAGAATTAAAATGTTCCATGATTCAGACCTATAAAATAAAAAGTAGCCCCTGCTCTGAGTATTAATTTGCAGTGCAAACCCCTAAATCTTACCTTACATTGACTTGACTCTTTGGAATTCATACTCAGCATAGCAAAAAAATTGTTGGCTTTTTTATGATGCTTTTGCTACCAAAAAAAGCGCCTCTAAGTAGAGGCAAACTTAGGCAAACTGGTCTGTTTGTAATACGTTGTATTAAATACATGTGCAGAGAGATTATATGATGAATATCTTTAAATCAACACCTATTTTTCATTTTGCTGCGGCTTGCTTTGTTTACTTTTGTTTGCTTTTCCTGTTCTAAAGAAGCACCATATTTTACGGCTGAGCCCGAGAGCGTGATTTTGGCTGAAGTGGAGAAAGACGTGGACATCCTGTGCCAGGCGATGGGTGAGTGTGCAGAAGTGGTCAAACTTGGATGAATGATATATTTAAATCCAATACTGAAGAAAGCAACTTATATAAACTTTTAATGTTTTGAGGCCTCTGCATTATTGCTAATTATCACAGATCCCAGGTACAAGGGAGAGGGATGGCCTTTGCCCTTGGAAAATTGGACAGTCCTTGTAGTTTAGTTTAGACGTGAGTAATGCTGGCATGTTCACGTTTGTCTGTTGGGCAGGGCAGCTCCTGTTCCTTTCCCTCCGGTAGCCTGCCTTTGCTTCGTAGTCGTCTCTATATAACAGACATCAGTGTCTTGAGCCAGAAAATTAGCTGAGGTGAGTATGGTTACGGAACCCATCGTTTGCAATGCAAACAGTCAATATTTTCAACAATTCAAATGTCCTTTTTTCTAAAAAGTATGGAACTTTTATACTGAATAGAAATGTCCGTAACTCTGGCATTTAAGTGTAGTTAAGAATTTTGCAGGAGGACTATTACAGGCAGCTTTTAATTGGCAGGTGTTTTAATAACATAAAAGGCTTCAAATGTCTAGAATTTCACCTAAAGCAAAATGGTTTCTAAGATTTAGTTCCAGAGAAGTAGAAGCACCACCTATTTTAACACTCTAGTAAGATAGGAGGCATCGTAGTCTTGTGATTAGAGCCAGTTTGTCTATGTCACCAAATTGCTACGTGACTTTGGCAAGCGACTGAACTTTTTGTTGTTTCACTTTCCCTGATGCTGAGTTTAACAAGCAATACACGTAAAAATGCCATGAGATCCTTACGTAAAAAGTACACAGCTTTGATTAAAAAAACACTCAAACCTAACTAACAGCTTGTTTGGATGGGTTCTTTCTCCAGATCAGAGCTGATAAAGATATCCTTTATTGCGTGATTATATTATTTCCACTATGATTTCAGCAATTTTTTGTATGCTCTATGTAGGAAAGAGTCAACACGGCTTTTCTAGAGGGAAGCTTTGCAAATATGTTAGTCTGATAAGCAAGCATGTGTGTAAGAGTGCTCTGGCTGATGTAGAATTACAGAAGCCCTTGATGAGGTCTCTTACTGAAAGGCTCTTATAGAAATAAAGCTATCAGGTTATAAGAGACAAGGTCTTGTTAATTAATAGCTTTTTAAACAAAACACAGCAGGACCTGCTGTCGATGGAGTTCCCCGGGAATCTATGCTGGAACCTGTGCTGTTCAACATACTCGTAAATGCCCTGGAAAAGAGGGTGAATAATAAGATGATAATATTTGCTGATTACATAAAATTATTCAAGATAGTCAACATTAAAACTGACCGCAAAAGAGTCGCAGAAGGTTCTGATGATTTGAACTGACTGGAGAATAAACTGACAGATGAAATTATTGACAGAGATGAAATTACCTATTACTATGCAGAAAAGGTACATCTTCTGAAAACATCAGTTCAGTGCCAAGCCATGGCTCAAAATGTTAGGTACTGGGAAGAAAGGAATAGAGAAAAAAAAAGAGCATGCCACTGTATGAATCCATGGGGCAGCACCCCCATCTCAAATACTTCACACAATTCCAATCGCTCTATTGGAGAGAGGGATGTAGAAAAACTAGAAAAGATAAAAAACGTAGGAATGGTATAATTAGAGGTCTACCATGATTTTTCAATAATGAAAAATTAAATAGACAGGAACACTTTGTGAAAGAGATGACTGAAGGGCGGATGCCGTATGGGAAGGTGAGTAGGAGAAGATGATTCTGTATTGCTTAGTGCAAGAAATAGAGGAGGCAGCCAGCTGAATTTTCAGGTAGGAGATGTACGATGAAGGAAAGATAGTACTTTTTCAGAAAACATAAACTGTGGAGGTCATTGGTGCAGGCAGTAGTTAAGATCAGAAACAAAACTTATTTAGAAAAACAAACAACATTTATGGAAGAAAAATCCAGTAAGGACTATTAAACACAGCTGTGCAACCTCTGGCTCGGGAAGTAGCTAAAGCACAGATTACTGGAGCTGAGAAGGTGGAAATAGCATTTTGTCCTTGGACTGTTCTTGCATTTTGTGCCTGACCATCCAAGACAAGACAATTTCAAAGGAAGGAAAAGTGACTAGATAGACATTTATTCTGGCCATGTGCCACCAACTTTGTTTCAGCATGTGGTATGACAAACATTTCAACATTTTTTTTATTGGAGATTTTTCAAGTAGCGGAATTAAAACTGTTGTATCATTAGAGAAATTGAGTTGTTAAAACATTGTGAGGTTTTGTTTTTTTTGAAAAATGTTTCAATCCTACACAACTGTTCAACAAATCTCTGGACTATCTCACTGTCACTGAAAAAACCTATCTGCTGTCTCAAATGTTTTTCATTGCCAAAAAACCCCAACCCAAAACCTGGAGGAATCAGGGAGACAAGAGGTTGACTTTGAACTCATCCTTCTACCCTAACTCTTCCTTTGAGCAGTTTAACTCCCAAGGGTACTAATAGGGTGCTCATAACCATTCTCAGCAGATGAGGTCTTATTGGAGATATGGGAACCCTTACTAGAGAAAATAATTTATTTCTGCTGAACTCTCTTAGCGCACATCTGATTTGCTGATGAACGTGGTGCAGGAGCATGGAAACCTGTCTTCACATGGATTATTTTGCTGAGTGTCTATAACACAGACTTGTAAGGGGCAGGTACTAGTATTAAACAGAGAGGAGTTTTGATCCATTATTACACAAATCTGGCAACTGCCAGCATTTAAAAAGAGGGTAAATGAAGGTTGCTGTCTCCCTGCTTCGAGCTAGGAGCCTAGAATAAAGCACTGGGGGAACTGCCAAGCTGCCCTGTACCTTTGCTACAAATAGGAAGACAGGTTGTATTTCCCCCAGCCCCATCAAGTTCTGTGCACAAAGCCCATTTGCCAAGTCTTGGTGCACTTCGAATGTGTGAGAGACAGATTAATTTCACAGTATAAGCAGAGATTAACTGTAAATAAAATTGCAACTTGCACAGACTAGCTTTATACTTCCCTGTAATGGAGTTTCAGTGTATCAGACAGCGCAGTAAGCATGCTCTGCTGTATATCTTTCAGCAGTGGCTGATGCTGCCTGCATTTTCAATGGGTTTCCTTTAAATGCTTTTTTCGTATTTGCTTATAGAAAGTTTAGAGCCGCAGGCAGTGGTGGTGGTGTCTAGGGAGTGCAGTTAATTGGACTTTAGTTCTACCTGTTTAGACGAGTAGATGGAATGATGCTTTTGGGATTCCCCAGTAGGCCACTGGGATCTAGAGAAGGCTATAAAAAATAAATAACAAAAATGACACAGTGAATATTTCGAGTCTTTTATCCAGGTTCTTAAGTAAGTTAAATTTGGCAAAGAGTCAAGCATCTGTTTCACAGATGGGGAAACTGAGCCTCAGATGCATAAATTATTTGCCCAAGGTTACAGAGAAAGTGGCAAAGCCAGAACCAGAGTCTCAGTTTCCTGCCGTCCCTTCTCCTCTATAACACTAGATTAATTTGTCTGATAAATGAATAGTGCTGCATACATGCTGAGAAATAAGCTTATTTTATTTATTGTTACTAATCTTTTAGGCCACTCTGTAATCTCTCAAACAGTAAGGTAGGACTGATACTGCTTGGAAAGGTATAGTTCGAAAGGTCTTTAAAGTGTTTCTTTCTGTTCATAATTTTTTTCACCAGAAGTGTTTAGAGAGAAAAAGGAGCAAAGTTCCTTTTGGGGTGTGGGGAGAGGAAAGCTGTGGGGTAGGAGAGGAGGAGAAGAAAGGGAGCTGGTTTTAACCATTTTTATAGCCAAAGAGGTAGCAAAATGATAAAAGAAAACGTGTACAACTTGGAAGACAAATCTCTCTGGGAAGATCACTAAAGCCCAAATGAATGCTGCTGACAGGCATCAGAGTGCTTAGATAAGATCCTATTATTCAGACTTATAACTTTGAGTAGAGGAGGATATCTGTAACCGAAATGTAGAAAAATAGAGATGGTAATATTCAGTTTGTCAGCTGAGTTGGTGATAGGAAGGTGTATCTCACAGTGATTATAGGATTAGAAGGTTTGCTAATACTGTTCGTAGAATGGAATTTATAGAACGACACCAATGTTAAAGGTTTGAGTGTACTGAATGTAGGATTTCATTATTTCCTAGGTGCCTATCAAGTCTAATGTGTGGGGAAAATGGAGTTGCTATTATTTAAACTTGAAATCATTTCCAGGCTTCTCAGCACCAGGAGAACTATTCCATTTTGCATCATCTGTTTCTTCATTACTCAGTGATAATTTGTATTTGCCCAGGAGGATTTTCAAGAGATGAATAACACTCTCACTGAGAATTCTGAACATTGAAATTTACGCTAATTCTGTATATGGGCTGTTGTATGAAATCTAAATTATGCCTATTGCAAGCTACCACACTACATCTATTCTCTACCAGACAATGCACTCTACACAGTGGATTTCTTCCTGAGATGATTACCCTCTAGATTACGAGTACATTTTATATGATCAGCAGAACAAAAGCATCAGAGGTGATTGTACTAAATGATACATGTTTATAAAAGTAAAAAAACAGGAATTAAATGTTGTTTTTCAATTGTTCCATACATTGTTTGTACATTCTTTCCAGGAGTTAATAAAGCTTTTGTCTGTATAAAGAGAGTAAGTACATTGAGAGAAGATATGAATGGAAGTATAATACAATAGTATTTAACTTCGAGATTTTTAAAATGGTGATGATGATAATATGGATCTTCCCATAGTGCTTTCGCTCTGAGAACCTTAAGTCATTGCCAACATTGCAGTGAGATCCAATGTCTGCAGATGCTCAATTCATCAGTGACATCCCATCCTTAATGCTTCTGTGATACCCTGCTTTTCTCTATTTGGACAAATTTCACTCACCCATGAATTTAAGTCCACAGTTCCTTACCTTATTACAAGGGAAGGTGAAGCTCTGAGGTTTTAAGTGATATATGTTCAAAAATAGTTACGGATTATGAAAATGCCATGTTTGGGGCTGAGATAACTTAAATCAGCTTGATACCCCTGTGATTATCCAATCACATAATAAAATATCTGCTTCATTTCAGATCCTTGCATAGGGCCCTCAGTATTTGATCAGTGAGGGATTTCTGGAATATAAAGATAAAACATTGTCTGATATGAGGAGCAGGAAGGGAACATCTGTGTACGACTGTTCTAGGCACCTGACATCTCTTGAAGAAAACAGAATCCTACGCTTTGTATAGACTAAATTTACAGCTGCTTCATCCCAGCTGACTGGGATATGACCGCAGCAAAAACATACATAAAATAACTGTGTCAGGGTTTGTAGAACATGCACGTGAAAGAAAACAGGAATAAATGGGACTTGTATCTAGGGTAGGATTTTTGTTTCTCCTAATGTCTGCATTTTTCAAATAACAGGTGAAGCTTGAGAATGAATAAAAAATAATAATAATTTAAAGCTATCCCATTGTTGGCAACATGCTGTTTGTACATCAGCTCAAACTAAGCTGCCAAATTAGGACTCAAATACAGCCATGTGAGCACTTCATTTTTTATGTATAATTTGCCATTTCCTTTTTATTTTGACATCTTAGCTACAGTAGCACAGAGGAATCTTATTTGGGATGGAACAATCTTAAAGACTTGCTGCATTGCCACAATGCTGCTGTTTAAGTAACATGATTCTGGCTTTCAACATGAAATTGCTGTAAATCTTATTTTGTAGTAGCATGAAATATGATTGGGTGAAGAAAGTAATTTGATAACATGTTTTCTCAACATTCCCCTTTTCACTGTTTGCTGGTTTTATTCCCACATGTTCTGCAGTGTATTATTACCGTTGGTAATGTAAGATGCAGCCTCCATTTATCAAAAGCAGCTTGCAAAAATATAAATAACTGGTGTGGAAGGATGGGAAACTGGGGATATGACCATAACAGTGCCATGTATTTTGACTACCTAAAATGTGTTGTGCAAAGAGTAATAGCAAAATTATTCTTTTTTTTTTTTTTTTTTAGGTGTTCCCATTCCCACTCTGGTCTGGTATAAGGACTCTGTTCCCCTCAGCAAGCTAGAAAACCCCCGCTACAAAGTACTGCTGAGTGGTGGGCTGCGGATCCAGGCGCTGCATCCTCAGGACGCTGGAATCTTCCAGTGTTTTGCTAGTAATAATGCCGGGGAGATACAGACATACACCTACCTGGATGTGACTAGTGAGTAAGGAGCTGCAATAGAGACCAATGAGTTGTCTTGTCATTTCTATAGGTGACCCTACATCCATCAGATTTCTCCACCGCTCTGTGCTTGTTTAGTTTCACTCGCAGAACCTTGGTTTTCATCAAGTGTAGCTGCCCTATCTCTAAGGTACCCCAAAATGCCCTCTGTGGCCTGAACATAATCTGCTGAAGCCTGGAGAAAAGCTTTCCATGACGTTAGGGGCTTGAGGTGAACTCTCCTATTTCATGCTACAAAAGGAGAACTTAGTGAAAAGAAAAAAAAAAAAGCTAATTGTGTAATACTTCCATCTCTCCTTTATACTTAAATAATTTAGTTCCACTCTAATGTAATTTGGTTCTGAATTCAAGCTACTACTTCATGATTGTACATGGTATCACTTTATCTGCCTTTTGTCTACAACTACATTTAGTAGGCGAAAGAAAGTAAGTTCAAGTTATGTCTTTTTTTTTTTTCCCCAAAAAAAGTCTGATTAAATGGTTTTGTTAATGAAGTACACTTTTCTCTATGGAAGAATTGCAAATCCTAGTAGTCTCTTTTAAAAGCGATTATTAACAGGCATAATCGTAATACTTTAACTCTACTTCAGGAAGCTGATTTTTAGCCCAAGAGCAGTTTACACATTCTGACCAGAATTCCTACTGGCCTCAGAAAATACATCAGTCCCAGTTCAATATATATCTAGGAAACTGCAGAAAAAATGTTAAAAAAAATGCAACTGGGGGAAAATAAGAGAGAAAGAAGCTTGGAAAATGTCTTGGATGAGACTCAGGTTCTAAATTCTTTTGGCTGACATTTAAGTTTCAAAGTTAATGCCTTTCTCAAGTTGCTTTTCATCTTAAAGAACTCTGCTATGAAGATGAAAGAAAATAGTTTTGTTTATCTAGATTTCTCAAGTTCCCCCCAAACGCTCATTTTGACCTCTGTCTTCCTTCATCTGTAAGCCGTCTTACTTGTACATGTACAAGCACTGATAGATTTTTACTTCCCATGTAGGTAATAAACTGAATTAGGCAATTCCTAGGAGATGAATTATGAAAGGTTACAGTCACTGCCGAAAGGCTTTCATGTATTATTGTCATGTCCTTCTCCATGATCAGCTCTATAAAAGTGGATGTAGAGTAGTCCATGATAATAGGTAAAGGATCTTTCTGATAACTAATGCATTGAGTTTTTAAAATTTTTTATTCTAGACATTAAACCAGCATTTATACAGCCTCCAGAGGATACCACTGTTACAGAGGGAATGACCGCAGTGCTAACCTGTGAAGTTTCAGGGGCTCCAAAACCTGCCATCTCATGGAAGAAAGGTAGACAGTTATCAAGTTGTTGTGGAAAAGCTGTAATCCATGTTTTCTTGCCCATTCTTATTATTGGGATTCTGTAGATCCATTTAGTGCATATTTCTTCATTTCTCTGGTTCTGCGAGCAGGGGGTTTGTTGCGGGGCTGTTGTGAGCCAGTGGCCTGGATAGGCTGTAATAGTCTTTTGGAAGAACTAGAATTGCAGTGCTTAATCTGTGCAGTCTACGTGACACTAATCATGCTGTTTTTCCCTTCTGTGTTTCAGGAAACCAGATCTTAGCCAGTGGCTCAGTTCAGATTCCTCGGTTCATTCTTCTTGAATCTGGAGGGCTCCAGATAACACCCGTTTTCCTTCAGGATGCCGGCAATTATACTTGCTGTGCAGTCAACTCTGAAGGAGCTCTGAATGCTTTTGTGATGCTGACAGTGTGGAGTAAGGATAATGCTTTGTTTAAAGCCTAACTTTAATCAAGTATTAATCAGTTTTTGTTGTATGCTCAGGAAATTTTCATAAGTAATTATGCTTTTCTAGTTAATAGAGATACTTGTCTGATTTAATAGGAATAATGTGTCTATTTTAGGAAACCTATTGCAAATATCCTTTTTGATTGTAAAATTATGCATATAAACTTTTATATTTTGTGAAAGGAAGTGTATTTAAATAGAGCTTGAATCGCAATTACAATTTTACTCAGGTTTTGCCTTGGTGAATCTTGCATTGCAAATCAGACCTTTTAACTTGTAGATTTGGCTATTTGCAGTTGGTTTCTGCCTCCAGGAGTCTGCAGGCAGTATAGACCAGCCCATGCTGTCACTAAAACCGTGGCCACAGTTGCAATGGATATGATTTTCCTCATACCTTTGTATTTCTTTGTGGCCCTGAGCACTGTTGGAAGCCAAATCAAAGTACAGCAGACTTCAGCTACTCTCTCATGCTACGGATTGGAATGGCACAGGGCAACCGTGAACCGGCAATCATGAAATGATTTTGTCCTTTGCCATTTGCCTTGATCTTTATTGTTTTAATTTCCTCTGTTGGGATAGAGAGTCTGATCTAACAGGTTCACCTGTGTTACTCCTAGGTGAGTTAAATTTAAGTGTAACATGTTTTTTTGCTACTAAAGCTAGGAAATAATGATCCCTGAGCTGGGACTAAAAATAATTAAAAACAATGAAGATGACGATGATAAATACAGAAGTGTTGTGTCCCTCTCTCCTTTCCTGTGCTTAAAGTACTGATTATGCTGCTGATGTGTGGTGCATATTTGACATTTGCTAATCCCAAAACTGTGCAAGTTAAATCAGCAACCTTTTGCCTTTTGAACTTGGGAATACCTGAAAACAATACTGGCAGTAAATGTAATGTACTTGTGTCATATGGCCATCGTATTTATCTTATTGACAATGTAGAGTTGGTATACATATCAGGATGTTGTATACTGAATGATATCCAGGTGTATGGATCAAGTAAAGGAGGTCCTTCCTATTAATTCTCAAAGGCATGGTTCTTATATGTATTAAAGATACATATAAAGTTCCTGTTCATTGTACTGCACTGGAGGGGGAAAAGAAAAGTGAATATAACCTAATATTTGTGTAGCAACAGCACTGTTATAAAGCTAGAAGGCATACATAGGTACATCAGGACTAGTATTAAAAATTCCATGCTATTAGAGTTAACTCTTGATTTTGCTGATGATGCCTTCTTGTGCATATAGGAGATATCTCAGTAGACGCTGATTATCTCTGTAGGGATTTGGGGCTGATTAACATTATCCACATATCTTCTATACTCATCCTAGTTGTCTACCTGCTTCAGCTGCTGCTATCTGCTGCTGCTACTGTGTGTTAAGCATAATAGAGATCTTTCACACCAGATCTTGTTGCTGTAGTTACAGCAATTATTGTGTTCTGGGTCTCCAGGAGGTGCTTCAATAAAGATGTTTTGAAACATTTGAGTAAACAGCATATCTTTCTCACACGGAGAATTCGGACTACCAGAAATACCTCCTTCTTTAACCTCTTTCCTGGATTTGACAAGATTGTAGGGTGCCATTTAAGTTTTCCTCTTTCTGGATATTTTTCTAGTGTATTCTTCTTTGCACAGATTTTCTTTGTTTTTGTTTTCCCTGCTCCAAACAGTGTGACTTGTTTCCTGACTAAATGTGTGTTTGGATTCATTCATAACGCATTACAAACATACTTGCTACCTTATGACTTTAGGGAGTTGCCATAGACGCTTACCACAAGACAAGTGAGAGTTAGCACAGCTTTAGCGCTCTTCCCACTCAGGATCACTGCCGACTCGGACTCATGCCCTCTGCTGCTTTTGCTTCTCTGCACCCCACAGCGTACCACCTCTTCTTGACACAATGACATTAGAGGGAGGGGAGTCTTCACAGCAAAGACTTGAAGAGGAATGGCTTGCTTGCTTTGAATGACAAATGTTCAGTTGCCAGCTCTCTGAGTGAATACCCAAGTCAAAATGCTGTAATTTCACCTGAACTATGGCTTGTGTTCCTTTCAGATCACACTTTCATTTTTCGCCCTCCTGAGGATAGCACTGTGATCAAAGGAACCACAGCCACTCTGCGATGTGAAGCGACTCATGATCCTAGAATTTCAATCAGGTTGGTGGTGTCAGTTCTTGTTTGTGTGGTTTATCCGAGCTTAATTTTATAAGCTGTATGAATAGCATTAGGTGAAAAGTTTCAGGACCCCAGTTTTTAACACCAGACCCCTGATTACTGCATTATAAGGTTGTACACTGTATCATTAATCATATAAATCCCATCTTCCATTTCAGCCTTATGTATTATTTACAGTGAGCTATGTTCCACTTCACTACTTCAATATAGCCTTCCATGATTTTACTGTCAAGGTTAATACACTATCAATAAAACCAACTTGTCAGAAGCTGATACTTAATGAGAGTAAAAGCCGAAGAGAAGGAATAGGATTTCAGAGTTTACATTGGGGTGCATGAAGCAACACAAGAAATGCCCATGTTCTTGGAAATAATTCAATAACTAGGGGCTATATTCTGCTTTAACTGTGTAAAGGAAAACACAATTTGTCTGAACTGTTAAAATTTGTGCTAGAGCATTTACAGGAAGCTCGCCATTTTAAAAATAAATTTACCGTGAAAATTCATGTAGTCTGAAAGCAACACAAATGAAAGAAAATGCAAGGAACAGCTTGGAGGGTGCTAGAAGGGTGAACTGCAGAAAGAACTTCAGGAAGAGAAATACAGGTGTAAAAATTTCATGTAGAGATACTTAATTGTAAGACTGTGGGCTATACACATCTCTGACATGTTGGGGGGGGGGGGTGTAATAAAGGACCACCACTAGTAAACCTTGTAACAGGTGACAAGGTTTGCTGATGAT
>NW_008824369.1:4050775-4072379 GCF_000699105.1 Pygoscelis adeliae
AAGACGGGTAGATGAGGCGCTTAGGGACACGGTTTAGTAGGCATGGTGGTGTTGGGTTGACGGTTGGACTCGATGATCTTGGAGGTCTCTTCCAACCTTAATGATTCTATGATTCTATAACACCTCAGCTGTTAACTTCAGAGTATGATGTTCTAGTTTAAAATGCTGACGAAGGTGGACTTTAGAACTTGGGTGTGAGTACTTCACCTTTTCCATGTAAAATATATAGTATTGTTTATTAAATATATAGTAACTTGGATGCAATTACATTTCTCATTCTGACCACTGATCTGAAACTAGAATTTGTAAAAGGCACTGTTCCTGAAAGTAACTGTAGGGCCCTGTCATTTTTAACGTGTGATTATAGAAACTTATATCTTATTGCACAGTTCAGATAAATCTGTTTTGAAGTTCTTGTGAGTAATTGTTAACTGAAGCATTGTAATACTCAGGTATGTTTGGAAGAAGGACAGTGTTGTAATAAATCCATCCAGCAGTTCCAGGATCACAGTAGAGAAAGATGGAACCCTCCTCATCAGCCAGACATGGTCAGGTGACATCGGAGACTACACCTGTGAGGTCATTTCTTTTGGAGGAAATGACTCCAGAACGGCTCGACTAGAAGTGATGTGAGTATTCCATCTTAAATATACACTATGCTTGGTTTCAGATACCCTTGGGCATTTTTCTAGCATTTCATTCTAGGAGATCTGGGAAGTCTGTAAGTTTTTATTTTTGTTGTGGTTTTTTTTTAGGGGAAATTAAGCCTGGCTTATTCCTAATTAAATTGCCTTGAAATGTGTCCTCCCTTTTGCATGCTGCCATGCTGCTTAGACTTCTAAGTAACTGGAGCCTTGGAAGTTACTTCTGAGCAACTGCATCTCTCTGAATCACCATGTGTACGTGTCCATCTGGTTGGGTGATTGAACTCAAGGGATAATGTAAGAAGTTGTTGTCCACCTGAAGCCAGTAACAAGTGGACTGTCACAGGGGAATCTAATTGGACGTGTTCTGTTCAGCTTCATTATCAGTGATCTGAAGGAGGTGTTAGAGTGCATGCTCATCAAGTTTGTAGGTGGCACAAAATGGGTGGGGGACAACTGAGATAAACTCAAGGGGAGAACCACCATTCAGAGGGACCTAGATAGGCTGAGAAATGGGCCAACAGGAACCTTATGAAATTCAGCAAGGATAAATGCAATGTCCGCATCGGGGGAGGAATAACCTTTTGCAGTAATGCGGTTTGGGCACTGACTGGCCAGTAGCAGTTCTGCTGGAAAGAACCTGGGGATCTTGGTCAACAGCAGCTGAACATGAGCCAGCTGCGTGCCCTGGCAACAAAAAAGGCTAACAGCATCCTGGGCTGTGTTAACATGAGCATAATAGTTTGACGAACATGATTACCCCCTTTGATTTGACACTTATTAGTCTACATCTGGAATACTGTCTCCAGTTTTCAAGACCAGACTGGGTAAACAGGTCTGATCTCATGGCTGACCCTGCTTTGAGCAGGAGGTTGGATCAGAGACCTCCTGAGGTCCCTTCCAACCTGAATCCTTTTGTCATCCCATGCTGTAGGGCTTTTCCATAAAGCCCAGGTGGTGTGTTGTGATGCCAAGGTTATAAGAAAATATTTTCCTACTTTTAGTATTTTTTTTCTCTGTTAAACATATATCAGAATAGCTGGTCCCTGAACAGGCATTGCTTACTCTTGCATTCTCTTTGTACATAGTTTTTCAGGGGAAAAATATTTTTATGTATGCCTTTCTGTATTCCTAAGGATCTTTAAAAATAAAAACAAGAAAATGTTTAAAGTGCAGTTCAGTTCTGAAAAAGGATTAGAAAAATGTCATTACAAGGTTCCATATTTTCTATTTTTGTCATTCCACTGGGGTGAAGTGCACTTCCATTTTATTTTTATCACTGAAAGCAACAACTGTGGTTTTGGTACATGTGTGGTGCAGATCAAATGTATAAGAAGGTAATGTTTTATGTAGACTTTTTTTATTTATTTGAGTAGTGCCGCATGCTTTAATTTAACTAAAATTGCATCTGTTTCTGCTGGTCATGCCTGATCTCTCCGAGAAGATGGCAACTTCTGCTGTTGGCAGTGTAATGAGTTCACCTCTGAGATTTGCTATGCGGAGGGCTGTTTGATACAGCCTTATTCTGACAGTGCCAAGGCTAGATCAGATCCCCATTTTCAGAGAGTGGTCATACGTTCTTTCTCTAATTAAGCACTCCTCAGCTCTCCTCCCGGAGTGCATTTTACTGCTGGTTTGAATCCAAAAGCAGAAGACAATTCAAAATATATTGCTACTATATAACCATACTTGCTTTTCTCTGAGGCAGTTTTTGAATGGAGGGCAGAAAATCATGGAGAAAAGACTGAAAAGAATGTTAAAATCTGGACTCTGAAGCAAAGCTATAAATATGTGCTAAACACTTCAGCAGTCTGAGCATTTCTTAATCCTAAATAGCAAAAGATGCCCTATGCAACCCAGTACAGCACAGCAGGTGTATTTACTTGCAGTTGCCCATTGGCCAGTGAGGAATAATTTTATACTCCATAAAACTCAGGCTAGAAGTTAGCTGGGAGAGGTACATCTCGTGTACATTGCTGAGGCTGCCTTTCTTGCAGCCCAGCTTGTTCCAGTTGTATTGGCTGGGACTGGCTGTTACTCCTGTATCTCTGCTTCCTCCAATGTTCTGTTGCTGATTGCCTACCACCTGTTTTTCCTGGAGGAATTAAAGAAAAATATCAGACCCACTCTTTTAGAGGACTTCGGTAACTGATAAGTCACTCAATCATACCTTGAATTGTGACATTTTATTTCAAAGTAGTGCTGCAGGTAGTGCAATAATGCCAAAAAACATCACATTCCTTTGCAGCTTTCATCATTATCATTTGGCTCAGCAGCACAAATCTGTGAGAAATAGAGATACATGATACAACAGAAGTGAAATGAAGAAGAAACTATGTGGAAAGGAAATGTCTGAAGTAAAGCTTAAATTAAATTCTAGCTCGTATACGAATGACAGATCTATAACATTCCCTATTCTCCCAGATAATTCTCTTGTGCAGAACATTAACAAACAGGGCATGTACATTCCCATCGATGAGCACTTACACTTCAGTGCCTTGAGTACCACTAATGTCAGACAAATGTTCAAAGGAGACCTCTCAACCAATTACAGACCGGAGCAGTCTACCAATGGATAATATCCTAGCCTACCTAGCTTTATTTGACAACTCCAGTTGTCTCACCGCCGTTTTTCCCCCAGGAACCAGCATGTCCCTCCTCTACCTCTAGGCATGTCGAGGGAAATTTCCAAAGGCACAAATAAGTTTGTTACTGATTTCTATTCAAACTGATTCAATTCAAAACCAGTGACCTTCAGGGTGACCTTCAGTTGTTTAATCTCTGAGTGGTCTGGTTTTCTAACCTGTGAAAAGAAGGAAAGAAAACTCTTCCTTTGCCTTCCCTTGTTGGAAGACAGGCTTGGGGAAAAAGGTACTGTTTCTTGCTAGAAGAACACATGCTGATAGCACAGCATGGTATACATTGGTGGTGCAAGCAGGATGGATCATTTTTCTCAGCACGTCTATGAAGAAATAAAATATTTGAAAAGGAAAGCCAGAAAACTAATGAAGAACTTGCTAAAGTGCAGCCAAAGGTTACTTTGCTCATCAATTTTGCACTGATGGTACTTGGGCACAGAAACTAATTGCTAGTCAAGATACTCTATTCATTCATTTGTCTTCCCTCTAAATGTGTTTATTCTTCATGTACATCACTTGATTTGATTTGCACGAGGTAAAACGTTTGCGAGTGTTGTTTCTCTTCTGCAAGAGAGATTTTAATTTTTTACTTACTATTTTTTTTCTCCTAGCAGAGCTACTCAACTGCAAATACAGAAACATTTGCAGGTCTTTTGATGATGAGCTTGTGCTTCTCTTGCATTCCTCCAAGTCATAGGATTTGTTCCTGAAAATAATTGTATGTTATGAAACATCCCAGCTTCATTTAGCTTACTTTTATAGTCCTGTAAATACCATACTGAAATTCGTATAGAGGAAAAACCGCTTGTTCCTAAAGGTTCATGAGCTGAGTTATCATAATGTATCACTCACCTGATGGGAAACTGTGCTGATTCCAGCTCAAAGTATCCTGAGGGTTCTCAGTGTATATAAAATATGCAGAATTACCACTATCTGTGCCTGATGATACCTGCTGCTCAATATCAGCCTGTCTGCAGTCCATACTAAAGAATCTCTTTGTTGTATGAATGTGACTGAAAAGTATGGTAATGCTGCATTGTTGGAAAATCAAAGCCCTGTACAAGCCTCTGTTATGTCACAACATATAGTAAAGTCTTTTAGGCTCTTTCTCTATGCAAAAATGTGGGGAGGACAATGTAATACAAAAATAGACAATTTATGCCTGGCAGCAAGTTCATCTTCTTTCAGTTCTCTTTCACCAGAGAAAGAACTATTATTGTTCTGCCTTCTTCAAAAGCAGGAGAGGGGAGCTAACCACTTATAATAAAACCCAGCGGGTTGCCAAGAATGCACAGTGTTGCCTTTGTCAATCATTTATACATGAATTTTGATACCCATTTTATTAGAGTATTTGTAATTGCTACTTCTTCCAATTTCTTCCCAATGTATCCCATAAAAAAATAGCTTGATTACTAAAACTAAAATCAGTAAGACCAATGCAGAGTAACAAATCAAAATGACGTCTCATTACAAACTTACCTTCATGTGGACCCCATATCCCTCGGTTCCTACAGCCCATCTCTTCCTTTCTGCAGGGAGTGAAAACAGGAAGGATGTCAAACTTGAAAATATGTTATTCCTTCCTGACTAGAAAGAAAGCTTTTATTTATTTTTCCAAGCTCGCTATTGAGATGTCATCCAAGAAGTAAGGTTCATTGCTGAGTTTCAATGCACTTGATACTCAAAAGAGAAATAGCACCTGGAAATACACTCGGAAATACAATTGTGTCTGTTCATCATTGAAGGTGTATCAGAAATGTAGGTGTTTTTAGCAAAAAGAAAGCATAAAATTCAAAAGTCTTTCCCAAGTCATGTGTAGATTTGAGCTTGTGGTGACCACCAAAATGAAATGAAAATAAATCTGCATGCTCTGGGACTTGGCAAGCCTTTAATTTCAAAATATCCACCTCGTTATAGGCCTGCGAGAGACAAAAAAAGCCTCAAAACTAATGGGTGCGTGGCAAGAATCCTTCCTGTGTTTAGAAATGGGAGAGGATTCTTTTGAAAGAGAAACTGGAAAGTCCCGAGCAACAGATGACGTGTTTCTTAATTTAAAGCATTATAAACTTTTATGAGCAAAGCCATCAGGGCTGAGTGCTTTGTTAGGCTTCCTGCCTCAACTTCTTACCATGTTACCGGGTCTAGCAGATGAACCACCTGCTCCTGCGTAAAACTTGTATGGTGGACCTGATTTAGGAAATCATTTATGAAATAGGAGCAGGGCTTTTTATAAACTGACAAGAAAACTTGTTTAATCTCCCTTGCCTTTTTAGTAATCCCTTCTTCAGTCACAGTCTCTCTAATTACCTGTCGTTGGACCATTTTTTCTCAGAAATCACTTAAACCATGTCTGGTTTATTTCCCTCAACAAATAGTCTGCTTTTAGCTAATTTTATAAAACACACTGTGTTTGCTGAGTGAATTTTTCAGCTGCCCTCTGGCAGTGATGAGCTGACGCAAAACATTAGGGTTTCTGTTTTGAACATGTATCATCTGCAACTAGCTAATATTTCTCTCCTGGTTTGTCACAATGACTTCATGTTCTTTTCTTGCAAATCTGCTATTTTAATTGCTTTGTCGGAGTCCCCTCAGGTCACCATGGTGGTTATGCCATTAACCCTGGGCTTGTCTATCAATTACAGATTTAAAAGTGTCCACATAGGTATTTTGCTATCATACAAAGTAAGTTATGGAAGACTTGCCTCCATGCAACTCTTCAGCATTAGAGGAGTGAGGTCTTAAGATATCCTATATTGAAAAAACCTTCATGTACTTCCTGTTTGGGGATTCAGTGAGTGCGGGGGGGGGGGGGGGGGTGGGGTGGGGAAGATGATAATGCTGGAATTAAACTTCCAGTGTCCGATCAAGGGCTGTTCTGCATCCTGGGTGTTACTGTACTAAACCTCATCCACCTTCTTGGTGTATCAGAAGTTGAGCAGTTCTAGTCTGAGGTCCTTCTCATCCTGAAGAAGGATTGAAACTACCATTCCCTGCAATGATTTCTTGGATGTTAACAGCAAGGAAAAGTAATTCTCTTAAAGGTAAAAAAGAAGCAATGATCTCTTTTGGGAACGTGGATATTCATGATGGTGGTAGAGGTCTCATTTATCATCCCTTCCACACAGTATGTGGTAGCAAATGAGAAGGGGACAAAGTGTAAGTGCTTGCTAAATTAAGAATTACTATTTATTAGTCTCTACTTTTGTATACTACAAAGAGAGAAGTACACTTCTGTGCTGAAATGTCTTTGTAGTTTTAAATATTTATTTCTGTCCAGGTGTGTTTCTTAGGCACTTGTTATGTCTGCCTTGAGGGATTTAAATCTGTAAGCACCATCTGTTGCTGTTTGGTGTGGACACATGGCTAAAGAATATGATATTAGTGGAGAAAGGTGTACTGTATGGCTGCTGCAGCTCATGCTACTCAATCTCTGTCTGAACAGAAAGTGCCCGTTTCCTTCACGCTGCTGACTGATTACCATTTTGTGTCAATCTAAGAGAATAATCAACTAAACCCAAATCCTAAACACCCCCCCCCCATTTAAACACAGTTTGTGCTTTAAAAAACATGAAAAAGGGAATGTCCCCTCTCCTCCAAAGTGTTCTGAGACTTGTACTCTAAGAAAGAGAGACTGAGCTGTAAAGTCTTTCTTAGTCACGTAGCCTCTGTCCTCAAACGAGTTGTTAATCCAACCCTTCTAAATGTATGGGGAGACAAGCTTAGCTAGTAAATGTACACCCTGGAAATATCCTTAATATATTCCAGGAGTGTTTGTTTAGTTCCCAGAAAAGGAGTTACATGGGGAGAAGTTTGCTGTGAGCTCCCCCTCAGCCATCCCTCCTACATTGCTCCCTGTGTGAGCATCGTCTTCTGGAAGAAGCTGAAGCCACAGCCCATCTCTGACCTCTTCTCCATAGGGCCTGGTGATAAATGAAGTGGGGACTGGGACTTCCATGAGCCATGTCACAACAAGACACTTTACTCTCTTTCCTTCAGTAATTTCCTCTGCCAGCTTAATCACAAAAACACTTTTCCAACCAGCTTGCTTAGGACATAATGATAAATTGTAGTGGAGGTTTAATGCCTATTGTAATTTAATGTTTCATTCAAAATTAAGTAGCACACTCCTGTAGTCCCTGGTTAAATGGCCATATCTTAAACCCCCACTCCACACTTTTCAAATCACAGGCTTATTCTGCCATTTTGTCTTGCAGGCCGGCTGCCCTCCTACTTTTTTTCCAGGTCTCCCCTCTTCCCTAACCTTGTTCATCGAAAATTTTGCAGTGCTCTGTTCAAACTCTGCTTCTGTTGGGCCCATACACACTCCTTCCTGTGCCTGATGTTTCTTCTAGCCTAAAACTAACCGTGTCTTAGCTGTCCGTGCATCAGAAGTCTGGAGCTTGGTTGGTGCATGCCCAGACCTAAGTGAGAGCACAGTCAGCCTAAACTCCTCATAATCAAGGCATCTTGAGCGAGTGATTTAATGAAGTTAAGATCTGAATCACACCCTGAGGTGTCATTCCATGTTTACTACAGAGAGAGCCTGCGGTGACCATGCTGCTAATTTGGTTAGGCGTTTCAAGTGAAATGAGATGAGACTTTGAGTCTCAGGTTTAGCCTTAGGAAGCATCAACCCTTCTAGCCTACAGAGAGGTGGGCAGGTGAGTGTCTTCCGCTTGTGTTGTCTCATTATCTGTGTGTTTTTCTTGCCACTCTTTGGCTTTTCCAGCAACCTTTTTTTTTTTTTTTGCATTAACTCTACAGCATGTAGCCATCATAAACACGTAAACAAAAGCATACACAGTTTTAACAGAAAAATAAAAAAACTATTGTCTGGCTCTCCATATGCTCCTCAGTCTTCCAGTAGAAACCCAAATCCAGGACATATTTATTGTTCTGGCTTAAAGCCAGAGTCTGTATTTACTTTTGTGAGTGGCTAAGGAGTCATGGTTTTTAAATAACTGTAAGCCTTCAGTAGCATGATACATTACAACCAGAAATTACTACATTTTTAAATTAAGCATGTGAAGCACCCTTGTGGCTCTCTGCTCTGGTCAGAGCAGATTAGCAGTGGTGCATGCTGAGGAAGGGTTACCCTCCGCCTTCCTGGGGAGGAGCAGTAGATTGAATGGGTGAAAACTGGTCCTCCTTGCTTTTCTTTCACTATCTGAGGTCCTTGTTCTCCTTAGGAGCCAGGATGATAAGGAGCAGAAATCAGGCTCAAATATAATGGCAGAAGGGCTCTTATCACTTAATACAGATCAGCATTTAAGGGATGCAGCAGAATTTAGTTTCTCACTGCACTGTGCAGCCTCTGACTTTCAGCCAATGAGTACAAATGAAATGTTTTTCCACAAATCGCCTGTATGTGGAGAAATTACACATTTTAATCGAGCTGCTGTTTTATTTTTGTTTTTTAATGATTCATTTTGTATTTTCATGGGGTTTCTGCAGGCATTTTCACTACATTTTCTAGTTGGGTGCTTCCAAAAAAATCCTTATTATAGGAAGGAAAGATTCTACCCATGACAGGATAAGCCTGAATCCACGAGTAAATCAAGCTATTCTGTAGCCTAAGAATACATATGGTAATTTTGATTAGTAGCTCTATATGGATAGTGTCAATGTCTTCTGCTTCCTTGAGTATGAAAAATTCCATGTTGAATCATATCTCCCATGTGTTTTACTGTTTATATGTATTACTGCTGTCACATTGCTAGGTCATCATCATAAGAAGGGGAAAAAAGTGAGAGAGGGAATTTATTGACCAACTTGTGTCAATCAAACACAGTATGAAAATTGGCTTTTTTCCACATTTAACAACATTTCCATTAGCTGTTCTAAGCATCAGCCTTGGGACTTTCAGCATAACTTTTTTTTTCCCAAATAGGATAAAATTGTGAAGAATTCAGAGATGTCTTTCATTTATTTAATTGTACAATAGCTGCTGGTAGTTTTATATCTATCATCATACAAGTCTGATGTCGTCTGTTTTTAACTGCCTGTAAGACTGTAGCTGAATGAAACATAGATTGATTTTTCTGTGCTGTTTTTTCTCCCTTTCTCTTTTCCTTAACAGCGAGCTGCCTCATTCCCCTCAGAATCTTCTGGCCACTCTAAATTCCTCATACAGCCGCAGCGTGATGCTCTCCTGGGTGCGTCCCTTTGATGGAAACAGCCCTGTTCTCTACTACATGGTCGAGCTCTCTGAGAACAGTGAGTAAAGTCAAATATGTTTCAACCTCATGTTCTTCTTAATTATTCAGCCTTCTTTGAGACTCACCTTTCACCAGAGCTACTAACCAAATGTTACTGTTGTTTGCTAAATGAGAGACAGTGTGCACGAAGAGGAAGCCCTGGGTTTTACGCTCAACTATTTGCACGCTGAAAGAGTTAACAAAAAGAGGCCTGAGATGGTTGAATTGTCATACAGGAAAGCCTTAGGTCCACCTCCAGCATTGCCAGCTAGACTTGAGGCACAACAGCTCATTTGTCAGTGCTTCTATTCGACATCTGTAAAATAGCAGTAGTCACATTTCATTTCTTCCCATTGTTGCCTTTTGCTCTGGGTTCATCAATATCCTGATGCATTTAGAGCCCCAATTTTACCTGCAAAATGCAGGCAGTATGACAATATAAGGAACCAATGGCCTGTCAGAGGAACAGACTTGGATGTCAATAGGAGCTACTATCTTACCTTTATATGGGTTCATATATTTTCTCTGCTTTCCCCAGGTTATCATTTTACACCCTTCTTTTAGGTAGGTGATTGAGGATGCTTAACCGTAAGATATCCAAATATCTAGCTTCCTGGGTTACAAACCTGGTCATTGTGAATTGCCACTTCTCACAGTTTTGTCATGCTGCATGTCTGGTCCTTTGTGGCTCTCAGTTTGGGAGGTTATTCAGGGACAGTGCTAATGCCTCTTTAGCAGTTGATGGAAAGATGAGGTTATATGGAAATTGGTCACCTTGGCGATACTTTCTAATCTCTGTCACACTAGGAGCTGGAAATTCAAGCCTAACAATTGATTCTTGATGAAAAAATTAAGAGCATCACTTTTTCTGACATGTGGAAATTAGCCACTGCATAACTGAATGTGAAACAGTCCTGATTTCTGATTATCTAGAGAGTAGCATTTTGTTTTGCCACACAGGGCTTGAGATGAAACTTGAGCTTCAGATCACATACAACCCTTTTGCTTTGCAGCCTGGAGTGCATAACTTTTCAGATGTGGAGGTCCCAGAACTGATGATCTTGACATCTGTTAAGCAAAGTGCAGTTTTCTAATCCTAGCAGAAATCCCAAGTCATGCCCAGGACTGCTGTCCTTAAAACAGTTCTTTTTGAGCAAAGACCTCCTGATCTTTTTGTAACAAATGACTCAGAAAACTCAGTGTTCTGCACTCACACCCCCTCTCTACCTTTTATTCACCACCACCTTTTTTATTGTCACTCTTCTCTCCTTCCCCTCCTGTCGACTACAGGCCAGTAACTGCCTTTTTGCTTTTCCTTACCCGTTCTTTCACCCAAGGACGTTACCCTTGTGTTTCATGTTTCCCAGTGGCTTTAATGAAGACAAGCTAATAAACTCCCAGTCTGGGAACATGATGCAAAGATACTAGAGCTGTATTTACAAAGAGGCAGCACGGGGCTGGCAGAACCTATGCACTTGGGTCCTGCACTGGGCTGCATTGACTGGGAAGAGTCACTAAAAGAGGAGGCAGCTCACTCAGTGCCAGAAGTTTGAAAGGTCTCCAAGTGCCTTTCTAGCAAGGATGCTTTGCAATTGTTCTAGTATAGGAATGGGGTAAATGTGCCATCATTTTGAAAATGCTGTAATTAATTCACTGAAATTTGTAGAAGGCTCTGCAAAAATCAACAATAGTTCCTCAGAAATCATGCAGACAATCCCTGAGAACTCCACAGGATCCTGTGAAGCCTTGCTCACTCCATGATAGATCCAATAATTTCGGCTGATGGCATTGCAATCTACCACTGAGAGAGTCTCATTATCACAAATCATAGGTATATGTACTTCAGCAAGCTTGCAGCTGCAAAAACCAAATACAGACCAGGACTGTTGTGAATTGAGCATCTTAACTCCCAGAAATATTCTGGATCTTGCTGTCCTTTCAGTTTTCATCTTTATTTACTTTGCTTTTATGTATAGTCTCTAAAGGGTTACTCAGAGAAGTAGGACAGGGAGGAATCTAAACCCTTGAATATTCCACTGTTGCTGTTCTCTCTCATTTCGTATATTATTGCTCAGCTTTACAGATGCCAACAGAATAGTGGAACAATGTCAACAGTGGCTTTGGTTTGGAAAGCTGTCTTGTTTTGTTTTTTATTTTCTTGAAGTGTTTGTTTTTTAGAGTTGTTTTGATCTCAGTAGCGTGTGCTTAATATTTAGTTTCTACAGACCTCCTACTCCTTTGGAAAACACCACCTTTCCTTTGTTCCCCCCCATCCCAAGCGGCGTTTGTGAATGAAGCTGACATTTGATCTTGTGTAGCTATAGTTTTGTCTGATACGACTGTGCAGAATCTCTCTTTGCTTTTCAAAGAAAACTTCAGGTTTTCTGTTGGTCTCCTTTGTGCCACAGAAAGAGCAACTGTCAAGGAGTCAGCATATGCCCTCCGTGAGCTCGTGCGCTTGCGTCTGTATCTCTTGCAGCAGCAGTGCAATATGCTTAACATCCTAACCCCCGTTTGCTTTCATACATGTAAGGGTTAGGGAGGGACATCAGAATTGTGATTTATGTTCCAGTTAGTGAAGCTGCACAGGAGACTTTGTTCTTAGTTCAGTGGAGTTTTAATACATGGGTTTTGCTTTGCAGTTACAGGTACCAAAACACAGCCTAGTTCTGTTAATTTTTTTAGCTGTTTTGCTTTGAGTAATTTCCTAATAGCTTTAGGATCCATTGTACGTTTTGAAGCCTGTACCGTAAATGAATACATAATAACAATATCTGTTTCAGAGAAATAGCTGAAATGGGTTCAAAATAATGAGTGTAAATTTCAGGGGACGAATTACTAGCTGCATTAGAGAGAGGCGTGTCACTCCACCTGGCATGGATTAGAACTCCTTTTCATTAATATAAATTCAGAAAAGAGATATAAAAACCTTATTTGATTAGAGGAAAAAACAGTGGCAAAGCACGCACATAAATTGCTGGAAATATGAACAACTCTAGTCACTGAGTCACCTAATTTTTAAAATGAATGTATTTGGCACAACGCAATAATTCTCAAATTAGAAGTATTCACAGTAGACCGTGTCTGTGGGTGACTTGAGACATATGGCCTTAAACATTTGGGGGCAAATTTATGACCTAATTTGAAAAACACAGTTCCAGGGAAACACAGTCATTAAGTATTCCTGCCCACACAGAGCCAGGAATGTGAACCTGCTTTTGAAATAGGATTTTCAAATAAGTAGTACCATGCGTTGCTGTCATTGGCACTAATATAATTTTTGGATGTTTCATGACCTGTTTAGCCCTGTTGCAATATACCTAGGAATTCCAATGAAGTATCTTCATGGGGTTAGAAGGGGATATGCTTATTTTATTCCAAAGAGGTTTAGATTTCAGGGATTAATCAAAAATTGTTCCGAATAGTCTTTTATCTAGAAGAAATGAATTAATCCTTAAAGAATCCTGCTGAGTACAATTAAGATAAAAGCCCATTTTTGTTTTATTGTATTCTGGGATATCTGTGCTGTGTGACGTAATGATATAACTCAGATTCATCACGTTGTGCCGATGAGGAGGTAATAAAGCTCCCATGAAAAGCATCTATACATGCTTAACTTAAAGCCTATGAATTGTCACTGAATTCAGTAGGAATATTCAAATGACAAAAATTGAACACATTGATAAATCTTTGCAAAACTCAAAGTAAAACTATGTTGCTCGTTACAACTGTGACTCAGATCTATACATGATAGTGTTAAAAGATACTTTTCCTCAGGCCACTGGTAGACCTTGTTGAAGTCCTACCAAACAAAGGATGAACCATTTAATTTTTATTTGAACTTTTTGCAATATCATATTGTCACGAAGATTTGAAAGATTAATTCAGTAAACTCCAGCAGTACAGCAAATTCCAATACTACCGTCTCTGCAAAACCCCCTGGAGAAGGAAGGACATGGGAATGTACTCCAAATCTGCAAACATCAGCTTTCTGCAATAGATCTAATCTGTAATATCAAATTAGAAATTAATTTTGAGGAATTTGCAATTAATGCATGAATTGCAAAGGTAGACAGGGAAATATAGAAGAAATGCCTCTTGGTGAGTAACCAGTGTTATTAAACGTAACACAAGTGCATCCAAAAATTCTTGATAGAACAAAAGTAATTTCTAAAACCCCCCAAATCACATTGTAAACTAAAGAGTAGCCTGTGAGATTCTTCGTTTCCAATAAATTAACTTGGAGAGGCAATCAGAGTTAATTCAAAATACCCAGAGTATCCTTAAGACGATATCCAGCTAAACATGGAATTTTTTCAGACAGTAGCAATTACAGTGGAAGAGCAAGCAAGCAAAGCCCAGAGTACGTTCTGGGCAGCTTAAGTTAAATGAAGGATTAGCACAGTCTGTTCGATCTAACAGAGGCTTATTTAATAGTTTGACCTGGCAAGTCTTTTTCACCATGGAGCTTCTCCAGGCTTCCTGGGACAGGCGAGTGACAGTCATCCCTGGAGCAGAAGAGAGTCGGTGTTGAAAATTTTATGGCATGTTTCCGATGTCCAAATTGCTCTTCTCCATGGTAAAACAAGCTTCTGTACAATTCTGGGGTTTGTTGTGTATTTCAGGAGGGAGAACAGCCTTTCGAAATGTGTAGTTTATTGATTGTCAAAAAAAAAGACTTGACATTTAAATTTTAAAGATACTCTGCACACTCACTGTATCCACTGCTCCATGAGTGAGCAAATCCTCCCCAAACCACTTTCCTTTACGAATCAGGGTGCCCAGGAGATGAATAGGCTTCGCTTATATTAGTTTTCAGTTTAATCTCTCTTCCTGCCAGATCTTTTATCTTCCACCAGGAGAAGAAAGAATAAATAAAGTATTCTACAGATGGAGCATATAAACAGAGCAAAGCCCCAAGGTGCTGAAGAGATTAATAGGCCCTGTTGTTGAATCAAAATGCTCACTACATTGAGCTGCTTGGGTTAAGCACTCTCAGGTGATGTTTACACCAGCAGTAAACAAATGAAATGCTCTAGGAAATGGACCACTACCCAAGTAGCTGATGCAGGGGGTATTTCACTCTCTTGTTGGTGTCTGCTCTTCCATTTTCCTCAGGAAGCTGCTTCAGGCAATGTGTTAAGTCAGCCATACCTTAACTTCGGCTACCTTGATTTGTTATTGTGCACTCTGGCTGTAATGAGGTGAACAGTTGTTTGTGAAGTCTCAAGAGAAGCTTGATAAAATTCAGAAGGAAGTAGGCTGCAAAAAACTCCTAACCAATGCTTTTCTAGATAGCATAGGTGTGCTTCCTCTAAGGTCTTCCTAAAAGAAGTTCAACGTTCAGCTAAGATGAATTGCCGTCAAGATCTTGCAGCCGAAGTGACTGTTGGTAAATCATCAGCTGACAAGGATGGAACTTGACTGCCATGCAAATGTCCCTCTCCAGCTTTCCCAGTGTTCTGCTGTGTCAGTTTTCCTGTTAAAAAAGACTTTGTTCTCGGAAAGCCATTACTGGAATAAATATATTTTGAGTAATTCTAAGATGCAGTGTTTATAGCCCAACTGACATCACACCCTAGAGGACTTAAACTTGCTAAGGAATCTGCCAGAAAAGCACTAAATTAGTGGTTTACATCTTGGTGTGAAGTTTAGCAGCCTTCCACATTTGGGACGTCTCATCTTCATTTGCAGGCAGACGTCTAGGTGACCTGCCAGGAGCTGCAATGCACTTCTGATGAGCAACATGCACAGATACATTGCCAAAATTTACAGCTAGTTCCTCAGTAATTTCCAGAAAGTGTTAGTAATTTTGAGCAGGGAGCATGAAAACAGCTGGTATTATTTAAAAACTGAACAAATCTTTAAATTGGCTGATTCCATTGCTGTACTGTTGCAACACAGACCAAATGTCACCTCTCCCTCACTATTTCAGTCATGACTTCGGGGAGAATATGTGACACCAGGCTAGGAAGAAAAGAAGTCAGGATATTTAATTTTCAACATGTTTCATTTCTGACCTCTTTGAAAACTTGAAAATGTAATTTGGGCATCAGAGGCGCTCGGTATGTCAAGTATGTGAACTGACAATGAGGGTTTTATAGTGCTGCCAGGGCTGTTTATACCAGGGAATCTTCCAAGGAAATGATTAGACCAAATGCCATATACTCTCTCTAGAAAAAAAATTGCAGACGTGTAGAATCCGCAGCAGAAGCTTTCTCAGGTCTTACAGCAAAGGGCTGATTTGGCAGAGAGAGTCACGCTTCTACACCTGCTTGCAAGCTGGGTAGGAAGATATTCCAAACTGACTGTGAATTTCATTACAGTCCTTCCACCAGAGCCACTCATGGGTGTGGTGTTGTAATGGCCTGCCAAACAGATGGGTTGTGAAATACACAGCCCATCTGTCTTTATCATGCTTGTTTCCTCTTTTATTAAAATGTTAATGAATATAGTTTTTATTTATTATGCCATGACATGTGCAGCATCACTTTCCAGTAGACAAATGTGCAATCTGCATAACCGTGTGGGCTGACAGGAAGGTTTCTTCTGCCGAAAAGAAACTTCTTCCCAAAGTTCCTCTGAGGAAAACAAGCACAAAGAGCTCTGAGCAATCAGAGGCGTTTTCTCACTTCTGCAGGGCTTTTAACAAGCACTTCCATCTTTTTCACATGTAAATTATTCCGACAGATTCTCCCTGGAAGGTTCACCTATCAAATCTTGACCCAAAGATGACCGGTGTTACTGTGAGCGGACTAACTCCAGCCCGAACTTATCAGTTTAGGGTGTGTGCGGTTAACCAGGTGGGAAAGGGCCAGTACAGCTCTGAGACCAGCAGGTACAGTAAAAATAAATAAAAATAAATATCATCTGTTGTTTGTGAATGAATAAAATAAAGTTATCTTTTGCGCAATAATTGGGGAACGGAGCAGTTAACATTACCCAGGCCTCTGGAGAGTGCTCTGCAGCTGTCAGTAATTGGTGATAATGGCAATTAGAGGATGCAGGATATCAGCACACCATGGGAGAGGTGCCCTCATATTTCCAGAGTATCAGCTGAGCAGAATCTTGGAAATATTTTTTCCTCTTCTGCTAAGCCACAGCAGTTAGCCCGGGAAGGAGTACAGCATTCACCCAATCATTGCAATGTCACTTCTGGAATTCGCCCAGATGCGACATAGAAGGATGGCTTCATCAAATTTAGTTTCAAATGCATCCCCCTTCTGTGAACCAAAGCTTGCTGTGAGCTTGAATTGCAGAACAGCTGAACTCTAAAGGTCTTTTTCAAAATGTAGGAGTTTGATATGAAAAATATTGAAAGAGCTGAAAGAAACAATTTGGAAGGAGTCACAGACACTGGACCTGAGCTCTAACTCATTCAGGCTTGTAATCTTTTTAAAGAGTTGTAGCAGCCTGGGTGATTCAGAGAGAATAAGGTTACCTCAGCTGTCTGTCTTGTTGCTTGCTTAACTGATTTCCTATTATGTTGATTTGTTGTAACTATTTCATGCATGTCTTCAGCAGTTTGATCAGCGTTATATTTCTTTCTAGTGATAAGACTTTGATAAAAGAATCTGGTTCACATGGAGTGGATACATGAAATAGAAATGTTATCTATCCTTTATTTCAACACTCACCTCCATCACATTCTTTTGTACTTAGGTTGATGCTACCTGAGGAGCCCCCCAGTGCCCCACCTAAAAACATAGTGGCCAGTGGGCGCACCAATCAGTCTATCATGGTCCAGTGGCAACCTCCTCCTGAGAGTGAACATAATGGAGTTCTTCATGGGTACATCCTAAGGTAAGTAATTTCCTAACCTGGCAAGTCTGGAGATAGATTTGTGTGTGCATGAGGGAATTCGGAACGGTGTGACTTGAGAGTGTACTCAAAACTATTTCTAATTCCATTAAATATATTAGTCATTATTTACAAATGCTGTGGCTGCCCTGGTTTATTTACAGATGAGAAAACTCCTCTGTTCAAGTGCCACAAGGATGGAGGCACTTAAATTGTAGCCTGTCTATACTAGAGAGTCAGTGAACTGGGGTCTCTGTTAGCTACTCTGCATGGACTGCCTAAGTGGACCAGCTCCCTATGGAGGCTCTCAACATCCAGATAGCTTTTTTCCATTTTCAAAGTGAAGCGAAGCACCGAGTACTAAAAGTGTTCGCATGGGAAGTTGGTACAGTGCAGCCTATGCATTGCAGATGTATATTTGCTTTTTACAATCTCAGCTTCCTGCTAGAAAGTTTAATTAAATTTATCAAAGACACAACAGGGTTCCTGCACTATGGAAGAGCAAGAACAGAATCAATAAACTTCAGTTTTGTGCCAAATAAAATGGAAAGAGGGAATGACAGGTCAGATGCTTCATGGCAGACCTTGATCTGGTTTTGAAAATCAGTCAGTTGAGTAAGATTCTTTGAGCCCCATCTATATTTATTAATGAGAAACGGATTCAGGCAGGTAACTGGGAATCCTGAATATATCCAGTCTTTCTGCTTACACAGGATTTATTATGTTGGAAAGGGTGTTGCCACACTGAGAGACTTTGCAGAGCATTTTCCTTTTGTAGTTTTTTGGGACTCAGTTATTCACTCCTACCCAATTCAACTACGGCTTACTTGCTTATTTGGCATCCTACACATCCTGCAGTGCTAGCAGCCAGCTAGGGCTGCACCTTTAGTAAGAGAGGCATTATCTAAATCAGAGTTTTTGTGGGAAACTCCCAAGCATTGCACCACCCCTGACATATTTCCAAGTGATGGTTACAGCCTATTGTAGGCAGGCTGCTGACACTTTTAATAGTGTCCTCCAGAACTGCTAAAAGACAACTAAATGCTACAGTTTAAATGCCAACATCCTGTTCATGCTGTGCTCCTACTTTTGCTGGCATGGATGGAAATGCTTTTGTGATGTTAAGAGTGTTGGTGAGCTCCCAAAATAGTGCTGGAAAGTTCCTTCTCTCTGCAGGCAGAGTTGAAGTCTGTTAATCTCCCTGTCACCTGCACAGAGCCTGTTACGGTGGTGAGCCACTTGTGCAAGTGCCTGCAGTTTTAAGAGCTGGACTCAGTTTGAAAGCTGAGCCAGTCACCAGTGACAGGTGGGAAAAGGTGCTTTAACTTCTGTCTATAGCTAGAATCTTGTCATGAGACTTGGGTACCTATTTGCACAGGGTACAAGTGTTGCTTGTACAGTTCTTTCCTTCAAATTGGTCTACTCGATGATAGGATTAATTCCTTAGCTATTCCTAATGAGTCTTACCCAGTCTCAGCATTAAGTCCTTTGAGAAAGCAATCCCATAGCCTCCTACTTCTGGCAATCTGTTCTGTTTTCTCCATATAGCGTTTTCCATAATGTTTAACTTAAGTATTTTCTACAGCATCTATTAGCATAATTAATCCCTGTCCTCGCTATAATTTCTCTTTCCATTTTAATAGAGAGTGATCATATTCATTATGCTCAATCTGTGAACATTTTTGATGTCTACATGCTTTGTCTTGACTACAGAGCAGAGAAACCATTTATTCAACAGGAATTTAAGATTATCATATAAAAGCACAACTGTCCCACGTAATAAACCAGGCTGTTCTTCCAAGTCAAATTGTATGGTCACAGCAACGTGCACTGAAGAAAAGTCTTCCTGCACTGATTTCTGTAGAATTAGGGTATAACAAAATGAAAACCACCATGCATCCCAGAGACCCAATGCTCAAGACATGCAAGATACTAAATTGATGGAACACCTGATCTTTAAAAGTGAAGGTGCACTGCACAAGTCGTATGGAGTATACATCAAAGTCCATGGTGGGAAAAATTATGAAGACATGACATTTCTGAACTGGCCTCCTTCCTCTGCCCTTTTTCTCACTGGCAGTATTGCACTTAGAGGACTGCCATGCTAACAGCATAATAGATTAAATCACAGGAGCACTCTACACTGGTGTCTGCTAGGTGTGAGACAAAACATGGCTGCACAAAGAATTGACTTTGCCAGGAAGCATACACCCTTCACAGGAGACGAAAGAAAAAGGTGTAGATATTGCATAAAGTAGGAAAAGATCAAGACATTCAATAAACTCAGGTGAGTTTATTTCCATGTGTATTTCATAAACGGAATCACACCAGTGTAGCATTACAAATATTAAGTATGCCAAAATATGGTCAGGCAAGCAGCTCCTCAGCAGAAAATAGAGGGGTTGTCAGTAATTAAGAACTGATCTCTTTATAACAAGACTTTAGAACAAAATCTATGGCTGAAATACATGAAGTTGTCTAGTCGTGGAAATTGCACCAATTTAACTTAGATGAATTTAAAATCAGACTGTAAGATGTCAATGAAATTGTTCTGTGTCAATAAGCTTTTGGTGATTACTGTGAAGCAAAAGATGAATAAGAGTGTGTGAAAGCTGTGTGGTGAATAAAAATACAGATGTTTCCATATTTGTCTTTTTCATGGAATAGTAATGCCTTGTGCCCCTTACTTGGCCTCCATTTTTCTGATTTTTTTGTGAATTAGCATATTGTAAGTATCCATTGTACCATTTTCCTAAAGGAAGGAAAACAAACAGTATTCACATTCACAGATTTGCAAGGTTTGTTTGTTTGCTGTAATTGAATTCTTCTCCATGCTTTCTTGGCCTAAAGAGACACATCAAAGGGGCTCTGTTTTCTGCAATACAGTTTTTACACGGGAAAATATATTCAGTGTTTCAGCTTCCCATGTCTCAGCAAAAAGTTTGCCAGGGTGTTTACCACTCATCCGTATTTGGTACAGTCCTTCTCCTGGAATTCCAATACTTCACCAGTCTTTCAGTCTCAACTATATTCCATCCTTATTTTAATCATTCTGTGAAGTAAATCCCGGTGGTAGCCAGAGATGGCAATGCCTGAGACTCTAGAAGGTCAGAGCCCTCTGAGCTCTTCCTTTTCAGATTTCAGAAGAGAAGGAAAAAAACATTTCTCAAGCTGATTTACAGCAGCACCCTGATAAAAATCACATCTGGGCTATTTTTTGTACTAAATCACAGCTTCTACTAGACAAGCCACATTTAAAAAGCTGTAATTTTTCT
Organism: Pygoscelis adeliae; assembly: GCF_000699105.1. Lineage (NCBI taxonomy): Eukaryota > Metazoa > Chordata > Aves > Sphenisciformes > Spheniscidae > Pygoscelis > Pygoscelis adeliae. The sequence continues at coordinate 4,071,331 of NW_008824369.1, forward strand.
GCAACTGTAAAACAGGATAAAATACCCGTTTTGTTTAGCCCTGAGCATGTAATCTCGGTGAGATCAGATTATAAATACTATAGCAGTCAAACACGATATGGTCTTATCAGGACTTGGTCTGTTCTTTCTGATTATTTTTCATTATTCTCTGTATAATTCTGCTGCAAAAGTTTGCAGGTTGCCTCTTCACAAAGGAAGCTATTTTGCTAGTCAGGATATTTGCTATAATTGATACCATCTAATTAACTAGCAAATTTTTCTTCCCATATGGTAGGTATCGCCTGGCCGGTCTCCCTGGAGAATACCAGTATAAGAACATCACCAGTGCAGAAATTAACTACTGCTTAGTGAAAGACCTGATCATTTGGACCCAGTATGAAATCCAGGTGGCATCTTACAATGGAGCTGGGCTGGGAGCGTTCAGCAGACCTGTGACAGAGTACACTTTACAGGGAGGTGAGCAAATCGGACCAATATATCGTTTATAGTTACAGTTTATAGCAGAGTTTCCTAAGGAAGAGATGCACTCTCCGATAGTCCCACCTAACAGCTTGTAAAATGAACGGTCATTTCAGTCAAATTTGATAGACAGCTTGGGGTAGGAAACACCTACAAATTTCAAATGCCTAAGCAGAGACAAGATGAGACTCTGCTACTATCTCTGTTATAGAAAAAGCTGTGAGTGAATTCAAAAATTATTTATTTTCATTGACCCTTGTGATGACATGTTACCACACTTGCAGGTCAGAGTTGGCCACAGCATAAGTAATAAATAGAAATGCTGAAGAGAGCTGGGGTCCCGTGGAATGGATTTATAGGACGTGTGACAGGCAGGGGCTGAGGTTACTCTGCCAAGAGGGTCAGAGAGAATATGGCAGGGAATTGGGTTTATCGTGCTCAAGACATGCAACATGCCGCGTATGCAATATAGGAGACAAAAGCTCAGTAAACCAGCTGTTTTAGTTCTGATAATCACAGAATACCTTGTCTTAGAAATACGGAATAAATTGTAAGGAAACTGTAGGGAGAGAAATACAGCCTGTGGAGAA
>NW_008824369.1:4072393-4082628 GCF_000699105.1 Pygoscelis adeliae
AAAGAGTGTTTTGTAGCATTTCAGGAATGGTGCAGACTATTTGTGAAGAGGAAGATAAAATGATCTTTAAAGCCCTGATTTTTATGCTACAGCTCCTCCACACCTTTCTGGTAAGTGCTTTAAGAAGAGTATAAATTACGCCAACAAAAGGATATGTAATTACTTTTTACAACCAGTGTAAGGCATGTTTACACCTCTAGATTGGTATAAAAATCCATAGGATAATTAAGTACCAGGCCCTTAAAGCCTTCGTATATTCCTATAATTGTAGGGTTGGGCTGGATTCTGAGCACCGGACCGTACGTGGTCTCTACTTTATTGGTCATAAAACAATTAAACTATTTTAAAAACTTGCAGATTTACAATACATCAATTAATTTACAATCAGTGAAGAATATGTAGTTGTTGGTTAATTGTTACTAGGAGTACATTATAACATGATTAGATACGGTTTGAAGTGTAGGGAGATCTTTAAGAAAAGAATATTTGTGTGCAACACTAATTAACCACAATAATTAAAGAAGGAAGCTATCTCTATTTTGTCTTAGGGCATGTAAAGTCTCACCGTTTAGAGGAGTCTAGACACACCCAACCTCTTTCTAGAAGTATTTATAGCAGACCTTGAAATGTTTTTCTTAAAGTCTTCTCCTTGCAGCCAGGATTAATGTTTTGTATCTCACTAAAGACCAGATCTCTGCTGAGAATTGGTTTGCGCACAGAATTTGAATCTCTTTTGTGAATATGCTTGTAATTCATTAGTTTATTTGCACATTTTAAGCTATATCATAGCACCTTAACTTTCCATCTATTAAGACTCAGGTTTGGACTTCACACTCTTTTTCTTACACCCTGCAATTGACTCTAATTTCCCTTGATAATATGTGCTGTTATTATCATCCTTTATTGATTGGCTGTCTGTTGTCATTTATAAGGATATAAATCCTCTGTTATAAATTGTGTAGTCAGTCTGGCATTCATATTAATCAGCTGGAGTGTTTAGACTGCAGGACAACCTGCAATGGCCTGCTTGTCTTTATGTAGTTCCTAAATGCTCAATGGTGGGTAGACATAGAAGAAAAACTGGATATTTCTTATTTATTTTATATCAGTGTTTAATAATAGCAGTAAATAACTACTTCACAGATGCTGCTATCTCCTAATGAATGCCTTGCTGGGTTTCTGTGCAAATCACCAAAGGCATATGGCCTGTTCTAAAAAAAGTTTGAAGCCTTTTTACATTTAGAGTTGAAAAGGGAGGCTGGTTGGTATCAAAATCATTTGAAACTGGATTAATATCAAGTCTCCATATGTAATGCGCTACTGTCCAAAACTCTGCTCCTTTATCTTTCTTGTAGTTGGGAAATGACAGGAAAAGCCAGTGGCTGTTTCTTGCTCTGGAACGTCCTTCCTGAACCAAACCAGCAGGAGTAAGAAAAAACCATGTGTAAAACTGCCTTGTAAATCATATCCCGATTTTAATACGAGTGGAGATAAATGTCAAAGACACACACTCCCATCCGTCCCCCTCTCCTACTACCACCACCACCACCTCTATTCTGACATGTATTAAATGATGTGAGCTATTCTGGCAAGAACCTGTCTGTCTGCAGATGAAAAATACCTGAAACACCTCATATTAATCGTGTGCTATGTAGTCAAATCCTGGCAGGAAATGAACACTGGGAGCAGATCAACCCATTGGCAGGAGCAGATCAGCACATTGGCATCTTTGTCATAGGGAATATTGACTGGCCATATAAGCTGTGGATTTATACCAGAACCTAGTCTATTAATCCCTTATTAGTCCTCTGGCATTGCTTGAGCCACTGATAACTAATCAGCTACTCAGAGTTCTTCAAAAATCACCAACTTCTAGAATGTAGCCAAACTCGCAAGATGTTGAAAGATCTAAACTTGTAGAGAAACTGGCACATAACGTCAGATAAAATGTCAGAAAGACTTACTGGCAAAGCATTGAACATCCTAGCACTGGGGTCAGACAGTTTGACTGTCTCTAAATCTCAGAAGTATTTTCAGAGTGATATTCAGCCTAATCCTTTGATGCTCTGTATATATAGGTCTTTCTTCATCAGAGTTTCTCCAGCTGTTCCTTACTTTTATGTTACTTTTCAGAGGGATTTGTGCCAGCATTCTGCATAGGGCAATTTTTACTTATTTAAACAGTGTCCTGCAGGACTTTTCATTGCCATATGAAAAACTGACGTTTCCCAATACCTTTTCATATAAGAATAGCTTTGTGAGATCTATAAACATCTTTCTGGATGGTGACGATGTTGTCTCTGCTCTGTACTACTGGACATGTTTACCTTTTCCTGCAGGTTGATTTGAGAAAGCGGAAGCTTCTGTCCTTTACTTTGGGTCTGTCCCTTTTATCTTACTAGCATGAATACTTCTGAACTTCTCTCTTTGAAAAACTCCCACTGCTCCTTAGATTTAGGCAAGGTTTATAAGCAAAGACATAGTTTTTGTTAGGCTCTTTGCATTGTTAACCCACTTTTGTTTCTACGTTAAGTGCTATGTCTGTCTTTTGATGCATATCGCAAAAGCCAGTCTTATGTCCTAAAGTTCATAGGTCTCAACATGTAGTTCGATATTGTTTTATTTTCCCTTCTGTGCTGTGCATGGACACCTTGAAAGGCCAGGAAAGTCTGAGTAAAAGGCCCTTCCTGAATAAAAGAGCGGGAGAGTCACCAGACTAGTGAGTCTTGATGGCATGGAGAGAAGGATAAAAGCAAGATGAGTCTGTTCAGCCGGGTCCAAAGTAGTTTCTTCCTCAGGCAGTAAGAGGTGAATCAGAGAAATTGATAAGACCGGGACAGAAGAGCTAGAGAAAATGCGGTTAACTGAAAGCTTCCTACTTTATGTAGGAAATAATCTTGAAAAAGGAATCTCTGAATAAGGCGTGTCCTCTGCAACCGTTCAATTTTATCTCAGTGAAAAGAGATTTCCCTTAGTTTTCCCTTAGGTTTTCTTGGCAAAAACATCTTAAAGATCCTTTGGGGAACCTACCAACAGCCTTGGAGCATCCATGGCCATTTTGGGCCCAGGTGCTTCTGTGCAGAAGCAGGTTGGAGTTGTAGTGGCTGGATTTTGTATCTCAGTTTTATTGCTGTTTGGTGTCATTTGCCATCTACTGCCTTTGGGTTTTTTTTAAATGATTTCACAAAGGTTGTGAAATTAGCAGTTGTCTCAGTGAGGCCGCTGGCCCACAGCTCTTCATAAAGACGTCAAATCTTGTCCTTGTGAGAGGCATGCAAGAAAGGAAGAAGGCGTTTCCCAGCTGCAAGAAGCAAAACTCATCAGCTAGTGCCAGATCTCACACTACCGAATTTCAAATATCAGCATGTGTAGAATTGCAGAGACCACTTTTTCTATGCACCTGCTGCAGTTCATAGCACAGCGAAGGATGTCAGCCAGGAGCGTAGGGGAATAGGCTTCACGGGAGGAATCGCGTCCTTCTGCGGCAGACTCTCCCCACCGCTCCCGCTAGGGATGTGCAGCTTAGCACCTCAAGCCAGTGCATTAAAGGAACAACCAAATCCTCACATAGAGAAAAACCTGCTGTTCCTCGAGCCTGCCTTATTGAGACATGGAAACTGCCACCTCAAAGGTCAGGAGCTCCGGAGGAGTAGGAGACTTTTCTACAAGCCTCTGTTGAAGATCTATATTTAAGACCAGTAGTCTGGCTGTCAGAATCTCTGCGGGGTTTACGTGCTATTTGCACATAGCTAGAGACAGAATAATTACATGTACACATGCTTAACCTTAATGTCTTCTCTTCTCTCAGTTATCTTGTCAGCAAAACCCTTTTAATGGCTTTTATCTAGACTGCTTCCATGAACTTTTCTACTTAGAATGCTGTGCATTAACTTGCAGTCCCGGGGGCTGAGCTCTTAACAGATTTCCAACCACATGAACTTGATCAGGAAGAAAGTAACAGTTGGTTTTGTCTGACCAATTTGATCTGCAATTGTGAGATGACTCCCAGGTGGGTCTCCACTGTGAGATGGTTTAGGAATACTTGCAAATGTGAGGAAGAACAGGTTTAAAAACTGAGCATGTAAATACTTGGGGATTACTCTTGAAACACCTATTTGACATTGGTAGCTTCTGTACTGCTTGACAACAAGAAACTTGTAGGAAGAGGATAGATATCTACCACTAAATTAGAAAATCCTTTATGTGGACAGTCGCAGTTTCAGTAAGTTACTAACCATGATCTTGGAAAAGTATTTGAGTTTTGAAATGACCAGAAGGTCAATTCTGATTTAGCTTCTGTCAAACGTTTTTTCTTTTTTAAATGCAAAACTGTTCAGATACCCAAGGAAGTATTTAATATCAGGACATAAAAGGAGAATTTTATACTGGCACTTTGAAGTAAATTTGAGATTATAACGCCATATATAATTACTGATTAAAATGTAAAAATGTATTATGTCTTCTGCAGTATAATTAAGCTTATGCATATCAGATGGACCACGTTCTTTCCATCTTTTAAATGCGTGCACTGAGATGCAGATGTTGATTTTTCAATAAAGATGTCCAAAGAAGAATTGTAGTATAAATCATGATTTCCAACATTCTGAAGGTTTTATGTTTTCTGTTCATAATTTTTACTGTTTTTCTTCTTGTAGCAGGTACTTTTTGAGCTATGATGATTTATTCCTGTTTCAGGAAATTATCTCCTAATGAAAGAAAAAGATTTCCCTTTTTAAAAGAAATAACTAATGCATTTGGTTATCCACATTTCTAAAACTGTAGTAAACCTATCCTCAAGTGCTTGCCTGGGCTTTTTTGAGGACTGTAAGGACTGCAAATGAAAACTTTTTCCTCTCAAAAAATTTGCAATATTTTGAATTGTATCTAAAAGACTCATCAGACCCTTAGAATAAAATCCTTGTGATATTGAAAACACTGGAAATTTGCCATTCATTGTACAGCATCCATGGGATTCCCCACTAAAGAAAATAACGTCCACAGAAATGAAGCAGCAATGTGCATGCTAATCCATGTTTCAGGAAAATGATAAAGGCAGTGGGAGTATCCTGCTGGGACTGGTTGTACCATGAACTCTCAGGTCACCTCTATGTGTTTCTTATGCTTGGGGAAAAATAGACTCTTCCCACCACTGCCGAAGTTCTGCATTTCTTCAAGTGTGGCTGTCAGTGGGCAGCACATGGGTTTCTGTACAATAATAGATTTTCTGTACAATAATTGTGTTACAAAATCAACCTAGCACATATAAATAGAGTTGTAATGTAGCAGAAGGAAGAGCAATGAGTGGAGAGGACGATGCTCAGCTGATTTAGCCTTCCTGACAGAAGGAGATTAAGCTATCAATGATATCCAGGTGACTTTTTGTTAACAAACTAACTTGAAGGCTTCTGATACAATTTTCTTCTGCAATAACAAATCTCTGGCAGTTACAATATCTGAATATGCAAATAGGCAGGAAAGTAAGAATTTTTATTTAAAAAAAAAATCTTATTCATGTTAACTGTTAATTACCTGAAGTATTGCACACAAAAGCAAATTGAAATACATCTTGTGGCTCTCATAATAAACAGTTTCATCAAAGAACATGAATAAGAAAAAACACATTTAGTAGGGGAATGTAGAGTAGGGGAATGTAGCCAAAGCAGCTTGTTATGACTGTAGAGTGACTGTAATATACGTGACTGTAATATACATGACTGTATATCAGGATAATTCGGTGAATCTCTTAACTACAAAAACTTTATGGTGTCTACAGGTCATTAAGATAATATTATAACCTTCCAAAAGCATACAGGGAATTATGATACATGGCAGGAAGTAGGATCCAGATTCTAATGAAAATTTAGAGTAGTATCAGATAAATTCTCGTTTTAGAACTCAATAATTATGCATAGCTCATAAATTGTGACATCAGGTTTTAAATTAGGGCAAGAAAATTCTGAGTAATACGCAGTTTCTGATGTTAGAAAAAATGCGCAGAGCTAAATTTTCAAGCCATGGTAGACATCAGGGAGTTTTAGTGTGACACGGCATGGAAGTGGATGTTCTTGTCATTTCAAACCTGACATCTTTGAGCATTTCTCCATTTTTCTGTGTTGATGTTTCTAGGTTGTGGATGTCTTTGATAAGTGTACACTGCCCTAGCTCTGTTGACTGCAGTCTCACTATAGCTTGTACACGACTTAAGAATAATGCCCCTTTATGTCTCTTTAAAATGTAGCTTTTGGTGGAAAAAGGGGCATTTTTACATTTTAAAACTTAATGTCTTGATTTTTTTCTCCATACGAAGACTCATCTTCCAAAAGTACTTTGAAGCTTTAGAAGTTTGTGACCTGTTTTTGCAAAGTATGGAGCAAACCACTATTTCTCAGTGGGAATTGTGGATACTTTTCAGAAGCATAGGTCATTGGGCTTCAGTCAAAATTTTCCCTTGGAAGCAGAAGGAACAAAGCTTTCCAGGCTTCAAAACCACTTGTGGATAGTTCCTCTTCCATAGAATATAAATGCATATGGCTATCAATAGTAATATTTCTGAAGCTTTATTAAACTTATTTTCTGGGATTCGAAGGGTATTAGTCCATTTTTTATACTCAAATAGCAGTTGTTTTCTTAAACTTACTATAAGCGTGGTAGTTTCAGAAAAATAGACCTGCCTATTAGTATTCTTTTCTCTGAGAACTATAGAAGTGACATCCTAAAGCAATAAGTTGAAGAAATTGCCTGGAAGGTATTTGAAGAAACACTATATTAAATGGCAAAACATTTAGGTGTTATGTTTTGTTGTTTGAAGGCAGTATGCCTTTGTTTCATGCTTTCTTTTGTATTGAGAAAACATTTGTCTAATTAAATACTTGGCATAAAATGTTTATGCAACTTTTAGTAGATTAGAGGATGTATTGGCTCAGAGTATATATAATCAATTCAATATACATGAATGAATATCGTATCAAGATAAAATGAGAACATCTCCAATTCCCAAGAAAAATCTTTATTGCGTGTGATATGACTGGTCCTAATTCTTTAAGCAGCAGTAAATAATAAACAGATGCTGTTGCCAGATTATAATTCACAATTAGAGTTTTAATTGTGCAAATTCCATGTTTGCTTGTCTGATCTGGGGAATTGTGGTGTATTAAAAGACTCAAGAAATTTCTTTCTGAAACTGTTCATTCTCTGTGCAGTCATGCATAATTGAAAGAGATGTGTTCACCTATCATTACCTAGCTTCTGTCTCAAGTCTTTATGAGCAACTCATCTGTGCAATAATAACCTACAGAAATCCTTTCGTCCCCCTCCCCTTGAAAGAATCTCCAATATAGAATGAGAAATTAACCCAATTACCCTTCTTTCCAAATCATTGCTGGTTACAATTTCACAAGAAGTGCATCCTTTTCTCAAGGTTGTTATTACTTTGTGACTCCTCAGTGGCAGTGAACAGCTTTTCTCTTTTGTCCCCTCATCCCTCCTCCGCTCTGTTTTATTTTGTTTCCCTCTCTGCTGACTGGGAGCAGTGCCTACAGCTCCACCGCAGAATGTACAAGTCGAAGCCGTGAACTCCACAACCATCCAGTTCCTCTGGAACCCTCCACCCCAACAGTTCATCAATGGTATTAACCAAGGTTACAAGGTAAGTAGAAACAAGATTTCTGTAACTTCAAATAACATTTGCCTTAACGGTCCTGGTATATGACAATTAGAAGTTGAATCTAATAGTCTCTGAATCTCCAAAGTGCCTGTATGTTTTCAGGGGTATCTTACACGAGTAAAATGAAGAGAGAAGTGAGCAAGTTGTTGCTCCTAACATTTGCTAGTTTATGTAAGTTCTGAAAAGGGAATATGTCATAGGCTAGAGGTCCTGTCACTTACCTGGAGATATTCCAAAGGCAAAAAGCAGTTCAGTGTTTGGAAAGTCAGCAGTTTAGAAAGTCAGCACAGGAGATATGTTGTTGTGCCACTGAAAATCAACCTTGAGATTTCTATTTACTCTAATGCAAAATTCCCATTCATTTCATTAGGAACCAAGACATCACACTAAATATTTGTCTTAACTTTGCCACTGTGATGATTTGGGAGATATAAGAATGTAGAATTTATTAATCATGCTTGATGACACGGAGTTAGCATGATAAGTCCCTGTTGATGGGGCAATTGGCAATACCTACTACAGTACACAAAGTAGAGAGTGCTTAACAGAGCACTCGTTGGTTCTTTGACCAGCGGAGTGTATGCTAAGAAGGTAGCTGGAGTGGTTTACTTCTGTCTCTCCAGAAGGACAGCTTAATAGAAACTCCTTCAATGGTTCGGCAGTAGGAGCATAATAAACGAAGGGTTTAAAAACGTTCATGGAAAGGACAAAGAGAGATCTCGTAGGAATCAGAGAGCAGGAAAAGGGAAGATAGGTATCTTTTATGAGCAGGGAGGAGGAAGGTTGATTTAGGTGTTGGGTGAGCTGAGAAGGATGTGTAGTTCAGAAAACAAGCTGTGAATTGAGGGATTGTAGGTGGATTTTAGAAGTTTTGGAAGACTTGATTCTTCTCTAAGAATTTCTCAAGTGATGGAGAAACGGAGGCAGAGGTATGCATGGGAGTTTTAGTATTTTTCCCATCGATATATTTCTCATAAAAAACAGTGATGGTTTCAGAGCTCCACTGCTGAAGTACTATATACATGTTGATGGGTATGTCTCTCTTTCCCAGAGATAGAATCAGCTCTCAAGACTAGGTGACTGACAGGGCTGCAAGAGTATATCCTGAAACCTCGATACAGAAGTAGTACTTGGCTTCTGTTCAGACTCTGGAGAATAAAAGCATTTTTTGGGCTCAGTGGACTGCAATGCACTATAATTTTCTGGTGCAAGTCCAAGCATGGTGAGCTCAGTCAGATTTGCAAAAGTCATATTTCAGATTTTTATTCTTTATTTTAGTCAAACAGAGTTTCAGTCTAAAAATCCTTACTCTCATCGCATAGCTACTTCTAATTTATGTTTCGGTTTCTTTAGCAATAGTATAAAATAACTAAAATCATAATTTGTATGTCAGTGGTCAGTGAAAACTTTTGAAATGATCAAAATTTCTCTTTCCTTCGATTTCTTTGATTGCAGTAGATTGCAACAGCTTTACCATTCCTGTTTCTCATAGGGATTGTGAATTGCAGTACAAAGACTGTGTGAGAACATTTCTGTCAGTTACTTCTTTTGCATGTTTTTTTGTATGATTTATAAATTACTAGTAGTCAAAGCTAGGCCTTTGCTTTTCTGAAGGATTAAACACATTTTTTCCTTTAACTGATGGAATTATTCACCTTTACTTTCTGCACATGTTTCCTGAAGACTGTGCAATGAAATGTACTCAAAAAAGAGAAGTTCAGTCCTCCGAAGTTATAAATGCCAATTGTAATCCACAAAGGTGATTTAGAAAAGAAAATAAAACTTACTATTCCATCAACCGTTTTCCATTTTTATCTTTTCTTTGGAATTTATTTGCATTTCAAGAAGTTGTAAAGTGCACCTTTTCAAATATGAAATATTCCTAACAAAATTACTCCTTATAGTCCTCTAGCTGTGCTTTCTGATTATCAGAAACTATAGACATTGGCTAAATATGTCAAATATGGCTCATTAATTTCAGGCATCTATTCATGTTCATGAGCCTGAAATCAATATGAGTAGCACAATTTACACAGATACCGAGTAAGGACTAGAATTTTAACATGCTTGTATAAGACACAAGATAAGGATTTTTGGACAAAATAAAAATTTCATAAGCACTTTAAAGCTTTAGACCCCTAAGCCATTAAGGCACTTTCAAAAATTACTTTAAAATTTCAAAGTCATTTGCCAAAAATGAATTTTTTAAGTCCTCATTTAGGTACATACACATAAGGTATGCCACTCTAAAAAATATTGATCATCCAGAAGATCCACTGAGATGAATGAAACCTGGAAGAACTGAGCACATCTGACACGCGTGCTACTTTAAATGCATGAAAATGTCTTCAGGAGTGAAACTTTTGGGACCCAGGTGTTGAGAATTGTAGTAATCATCTTTACAACCATTTTCTATTCTTTCTGTAGTTCCAGAACCACTTGAGTCATTCACAGTTTGGATATCCCCAAACCACCAAACATTGTAATACTCTTAGCCTGTTAGGCAGGGCTGGTCAACGGGATGCTGGGGGGGCTGTGGGAGGGGAAGGAGCATTTGCCCTCTCTCTCTCTC
>NW_008824369.1:4082652-4096078 GCF_000699105.1 Pygoscelis adeliae
CAGTGGGATTTTTAAAGGAACCCCAAAATAAGATAAAGCATCTATCTCAGAGTAGCACTGCAAGTACTTTTCTTCCTTCAGCTTGCTTTCAGTCGCAGAGACTGTCCAGGCTAGTCAGAGCAGCCCAGAGAGAGACAAAAGACTCATGTCGTACAAATAATCACTCGCAATAATTTGGGCATTGCTCAGTAGCAGTTATTGAGAATTGCAATACCTCCACGGTATCAGTATATCCCCATCACTAGTGGGTATTAGATACACCCCTCCAGTTATCATAGCAACAGTGTTATATCCATCTGTTCAGCGTCAGAGCTGACAGTAGTTTAACAGCATTGCTTGTTTTTTACAATCAGATTAAGATGGTTTTGGCAGCCAAGCATACTTTGATTCCAAATAGACACAACTTCTAATGAGAGCTCATCCGCATTTAAATTTTCTAGCTTCTAGCATGGCCAGTGGATGCTCCAGAGACTGTGACTGTGGTCACCATCGCTCCAGATTTTCATGGTGTGCATAGTGGCTGCATCACCAACCTGAAGAAATACACTACTTACTATACATCGGTTCTGTGTTTCACCACACCTGGCGATGGACCACGAAGCACACCCCAGCTCCTGCGCACCCTTGAAGACAGTGAGTAGTCAGTGCTGGTAGAGAATCTCAGTGCTCGGGTTTTGTTTGGTTGGATATAGAAGCCAGAATTTTCAAATCTGGGCGCTTAAAATTGGACCTCAGGTTCACAATCAGTTTGCAATCTCGTCAAGTTACTTTGCATCAAACAATGACCTCAGCCAGTTGTCCATGTGTGTTCCTTTAGCCTGTGGCAAATGAATGATATTTGATTTTTTTTTTTCATTATGGACTAAACCTGGATGAATTTTTTTTACACTGGTAGAAGCTGAAAGCTTCATAGTCTGGTTCAGCTAACACACAAAGCATTGTTTATGTCTGTGAACACTTATGCTCCTAAATCCATGTTCAGGCATCCAAATAAATATGAATTGATCTTCTTAGGTACTGAGCACTTGGAACTTCCTGCGGAGGTCAGTGATTAATTTAGGATTGTTTCCTTTTGTTATCCAATATATTGAAAATGTCTCTATCTATATTATATTGCACGTTTGTATAAAAGAGCCATGACTGTAACAATGTGGCAACTTTTATTCTGCAAAACTGGAGTCAGGATGAAATAAAATGGGCTGGATAGTTTAGCATATAAATCATTTCCTGAATCAGAAAATGTTTTGGCCTCTGTGGTCCCTTGGAAGTGTTTGCTCAAGACACATTTGGGACTAACAAGTCTAGCATATGTCTGATGCAGATAACTAAATTGCAGTGGCCCTCGTAGCTAACTGTGTGTCCACAGTGATCCTGGCTCTGGCCAGCACTTCAGTATCTTCCTGTCACGGAGCATCATAAACACTGCTGCACATTTATAGATCCAAATCAGAATTAAAAAATGCCTAATATGTCCATTAAGGTATTGTTTTTAGAAATACTACTTTGCCTTAATAGGGATGTTTTAGGTTAGTCAATGCTCCCATAAAGAAAAATCTGATTATCATTAACATTCACAGAAGTGAGGCTCAAGGTGCTAATCTAATTTTTCATGAGATACTTTTGAAAGAATGTGAAGAAAATTAAATACTTTCCCACAGATTTTCCTTTTGTGGTTAGTCTCCTCCATATGCTGTGCCCCAAAAGCAGGTTGTAGACTTAAACCTTTGCTTGTTAGAAGATTACAGAGATAGCAATTTAACTATCAGAAATCTATGTGAACCATTAATATGAACTCATACATGTTTATCTAGGGTTAAAGCACAAGGTGAGAACATGCATTAGGTTCTTACATGTAGTATTAACTTTTTTGCCTGTTTTCCTAGGGAAATGAAGCTTTTGACAATGATGATTTGTAAATGTATTTGACTGTCTGTCTTAGGTTCATCTGTCTGTCTTCCTCCAATGACATTTGAACCCTGTGGCTAATTTCAGTGAGTACAGAAGAGTAAGAAACCCAAGATATGAGACTCCTAAGATTTCGCAAAAATTAATCAGCTGGAAAGAGGAAGGAGAATATTAATATTTCTGCTGAAGAAAAGGCTGCAGAAATGAGCCTTAAAGACTTTGTGCAAAGTGGGAGAAAGGGCACAGTCAAGGCTTTGGGAGTATCTCAGGGAAATGTTGGGATCACATGCTATTTTAAACACAAGAAAATTGCATCATAAAACATAAACTGAGGAAAAGCCAGACTTGTATTTTGTAAAACATTTAAAACGTTTCTTAGTGTATGCAGCTGTTGGCTACAAGGAGCTTCAGCAGTAGAGATGAGCAGGATTTTTTTTTGTATCCTTCAGAATTTCTTTCCTTGCTTTTCATGGTGACTGAGAAGTTAAGTGCAGGATGGTATAATGCATCTTTGTGGAGAACTCGTTGAATCTAAGTTGCTTCAGGATTTATGTGGTGCAAAAAAAGACTCAAAAGGACTGTCATTCATGTTCTCAGGCGATAATTTTCTGACTGTATAGCAAAGTTAGGCAATCCTTTAGGAAAAAAAAAAGTGCAGACAGATTTGTTTGCTGATGAACTGTGGGTCAAATAAAATCTGACATCCAGGCAGAAGCAATGTGTCCTGGCTTGGAGTAACCTGCACCTGTTTTTCATTATGACATTAAAATTGGACTGCAACTGCAGGAGCTAATTGGAGTAAAGCTTTGTGAGTATGCGGTTTGCATGTCTGCAGATACATGGTCCCGAATAGTGCATAATTGCTGTGCTCTTGTTGGGTATTCCTGAGATCGCTACCAGATCAGCAATTCTTTCTGTAATGCTTTGACTACTAGATATCACAGAATGGATTTGGAAATTTTCCTCACTAGGATTGCAGAATTGCAAATGTGGTTGTAGCCTGACCTACTGGCAGGCTGCTTTTTTTTTTATCATAGCTGGAGGGGAATGAGAAACTGGACTAAAGTGAAGAGGAAACAAAATATGAAATTGCAGACGAGAAATTGCCAACTGATGTCAGTGGAGCTGGAGGATACTCGGGCAGGGATCCAATGACAGAAGCACAGTGAATATCAAGTGAACAAAAACTCCTTTTTCCAGTACATCAATTGAAGACAGAACAGCAGTTGGATCAAAAATCAGTCAGGATGTCTTCCTTGAAGATCAAAATTGAGGGAGGATGGCATATTCTTGACAGTCATTCCATTTTATGCTCTTTCATTGCACACTAGGGAGCTGAAATTTTTAAGAGCTCTTGAGCTACATCATAAAAATCCTTTAAAAGTTTCACACACTTGTATTCATTTTACAGAAGACAGTTGCCATTATGTTGGACGTTTTTAGAGTTGTTTTGAGAGAATCTATCCAAGCAGTGGCTCAGTGACTCTGTCCTTGCTTTGACTTTGCATAGGCAAAAGGCTCTTTCCAGGTGAGGGGGTGCTGGTGGTGTTGCTACAAACCTAAGGCCAGATAAGCTACACATAGCAGCACAGGTAAATGCCGCACACCGTCATTGAGGGAAACATCAAATGCAATCGCTTCCAGGATTGCCAGCTTGATTGTTCTAATTAGATTAGATCAAGAAGAGAGGCAGAGAACAAGTTGCGTGCAAGTCTCCTGCTGCTACTCTCTTTGGTTCTCTTCACAGTTAAGATGATGGCTGGATAAAATAATTTATGTGATGATAGCCAGAGTGCTTCTTAACACCTTGCATTCTCCCCTCTCCCCTGCAGCTCTCACGGATGTTTTCAGCAGGCTTCCCTTGGCCCTGGCTCAGTGTTTTATTTCTTCAGCCCTAACCTTGCCACATGAATCAGATCAAAAGTACGGGGGGTTCTGTTAACAGATTTCCTTTTCTGATTGCCAGAGCCAGGAGCGGTGGGACACCTGAGTTTCACTGAGATTCTGGACACGTCTCTCAAGGTCAGCTGGCAAGAACCTGTCGAGAAAAATGGCATCATTACAGGCAAGTTCAGCTGATATCTCATTTTTTTAAATTTTTTTTAAATGTGTGTATCATTGCGGTGAAAAAAATGTTTGTGTAATAGAGCATTTAGGAAGAACTGGCTACTGCGAGCGCTGGTTTCCTAGTCCCTCTTTTGGGTAATTGAAAAGTCAGCTAGGGCACGTTATAGAAAGTACGGGTCCAATTACTGGCAGCTCATGATTGTGGTCACTGAAAAGACAGTCTGTGTTAGAAATCAGCTCCCCATGGAGTTTCTGGTCTTGTTAAATCTTCCGTGACCTCCACCTGTGTCACTAAATTTCTGAAACTTTGTGAGACAGTGTTTGGCCTTTGCCCCAAAGGTGGGGGGTTCCTACATGGAGTTTACAGCTGCAAAATCTGGATTGGCATTGCTAAGATTTGCAATCAAGACCAAGCCTGAAATCAGCGGTATCCTTCATCTGTGATCAAGTGGTCTGGCTGTGGACTGCGTGACAGAATTTGCATGTCATTACTTAATTTTGTATAAACCATCACAAGGGTTCAGAACTCTCTTGTTTCTCTTTGATGAGCTTGCCATTTGACAAGCTATTTATCTATTTACTGATGCTAGTGTAGATACAACATCAGCAACTTCAATATTTTTCATAAAGGAAGCTATTAATAGTTGAGAAAAGCTCTAGTTCTTATCAACAGAGAGGCAATATTGTTTTCAGACGGGGAACTATTACAGCTGCACAGGATGGACATTCTATTTAACAAAGGTTTTCAAGGTTCTGAAGTGCAAGAAAGCTCCCAAATTTTAAATTACTGGAGCTAAAAATCATAGTTGGAAAGGGAGAAGATCATTTCACATGGATCAACACATTTTGTTTTGCAAGCATTGACATTGAAATGTTTAATTTTCATTTTTTAAAAAAAAATTGTATTATAATTTGTAAAAACAAAATACATTTTAGGAGTTTAAAAAAAAAAATCAGACTTTCTGGCCCCTGAACGTTGAAATGTTATATCAGTCTAATTTCCTGAAGCATTTTAACTTTGACAGGTCTAATAATTTTGATAGGACTTGCACTTGTCAGTGTTTTCTCTGTGTATCTGTGACATGCACCATTTGTACATGTGTCTTCCATGATGTTTGTAGTATATATGGAGTCCTGTCCTGGTTCTGGCTGGGATAGAGTTCATTTTCTTCCTAGTAGCTGGTACAGTGCTGTGTTTTGGATTTAGGAGGAGAACAATGCTTAAAAAGAAGGGGGGGGGGGGGGGGGGGGGGGGGGGTATTAAGTAGCATTTACTTGGTCTGGAATCTGCATGAGTGACTGTTGAATGTGGCCATTCCCTTTTAAGTTATTTCACTTGCTGACTTTCCTTTCTTTTGGCCTATAAGATGAAATTGCAGGATTGGATTGCCTGATAGCTAAATTATTTTCCAAATGTGTGTGGGGAGGTCCTTTTAATGAAAATTGCTCTTACTGCAGGTTCATTGACTTCTTGCTAAAACATACATGTGTGGGTAATCTGCCTAACTGGAATCCTACAGAAGTGGCCCTTGCTTCTCAGGGGAAAGGGTTTTTTGAGAATACCAATTATGGGTGATATTTTATGGAATGTGAGGTTGGCTGGGCTAAATTTTCCTTCATCTAAGAATATCCTCCTGAATTTTGATGTATGCATTATGGGCTTTCTGGGGGGGAGTGAGCGAATGGCTGTGGTATTCAAGCTGCCTGCCGGGTTAAACCACAACAAGTCCTTATGCACATCATCTTATGCCTTTATACCATAGTAACCTTCGTGAAATATGCATTGATTTAAGTGGTTCGAGAACAGAAACTAATGACTTCTGAAAGCAGAGCAGTATTGATTCAGTGAAGATGGCTAAAGTCTTCAAGCCTGAGTGCTTAAATTTAGGTGCCTAAATCCAAGTCTAGCTATCTAAGTAAGATGATGTAAAACTGATCCTTGTTAAGCACGCGTTAGCAGCACTATGATTAGTGTTGCAGAATTGCTTTGGTAGAAACTAGCTTCTGCTTCCCTTCCCAGAATGGGTTGAAACCTGGTGGAGCACAATGTTGGACCGTGTTATATTTGGGGCAAATTGTTTGAGAAAGAATTAACTCAAGAAGCTCTATTGTTCATGAAGAAACACCAGTGTAAAAATGCCCAGCAAAGTTTATAAGGAAAAAGAAATGTCCTTAATAATGCAAACTGCATTTGGGCTAGAAGAAAAGAATAGCAAAATTGTTCATGCCCTGAGTACCTCAGAGGTTTATAGCGGGCTGCTTGGAGATCCGAGTGCTTAGGGAGGCAATTCTTCATCATTTCTGCTCATTGATATCTTTGCTGGACCTTCTTGTTCCATGCACCAGAGCTGGGAGGAGGAAAGCACGGAGGGTGGTGCCTGGCAGCCAGCCTGCTCTGGGAAATTGCCCATTACTCTTGCTGTAAATTTCAGTATCTTCCTCGTTCTCCCAGTAAACGTTGATTTATGAGGACCTGGATGTAGATGGACAGTTTGTGATTGTGTGTACTGCTCTCTTGTAGAGAGTTTACTCCAGATCAACAGAAAATTATTTCTGAAACTCCTCTGGTCATTAGTTTCCGTTAGGCAGCATTTTGTGGAGAGGGCATAGTGCCAAAGCATATGGGAGGACTCTGTGGCACCTTTCCTATTCTAACTTACACTGAAGCCAGAGGAAACGCTGTCAGCCCGGGCCGGCTGGACTCTCCCGTGCACATTTCTGGCAGTGATCACGTCTGTAAAACGGAGAGCGCGTTTTTACCATCCACATGTCCTGAAGTTCTGCCCGTCTGTCAGTCATTGTGGCTTAAGTGCTACTTGGGGGTATGGTGGATGTTGTTCCTTTCCTTCAGCATTTTTTTCATCTGTTTTTGTTATGAGTGATTACATTTGGCTTTGTGTCTGCTCGGTATGTATGTATTTTCTGTTTGCGTTTTTTTATATGACTATAATTTAACTATACTTTCAGGAGTGAAATATCCAACAGTAGATGCTGCCTCTTTGCCTATTCTTCAATTTGCATGTGAACTCGGGATATTTTTTCCTGGTGAACATTTTTTCAGTAAATAAACACATAGAGACTATGTGCCTAATGGGTGGGAAAGCTGGGTCTCATCCCTGTAATCACAAGGGAGAAAACATAAAATGTTCAAAGAATAATCACCAACATCTGATGTATATCCAAAGTTTATCTAGAGGGGAGAGAAAATATCTCAATCACTTACGATTCCCTCGTGCATGGTGGATGAAACTTTCTATTGTTCGTAAGCAACAAATGGATAGGGAGAGCATTAAAAGTCCCCTGCTTATCTTCTGGTTATTTATTGCTTTGAGCAACCTGTTTTGTTTTATTCTGAGGTGATACTCCTTCATTCCCTCTGCCAGCCCATGTGTAGGGTTCAAAGCAGGCGTAGCAGGGTTGCCCCCAGCTCCCAGGCAGACAGATGAGCCGTGGCGTGGCCCTTGCCCAGCTTCTGCTCCATCCATGGCTGCACACGGATGTCCTGCTGACACAGCTGCTAGTTTTATGTCCTCTGTTGGGAAGAGGGGAGAGGCAAAAGTGCACCTTCCTCAGACTCCTCCTCGTTCTTCCACCTTGCCCTGTCTGGAACAAACAGCACCCACAGCTTTTGGAAGAAAGGGGTGTTTGTGATGGTTGTTCTTTTTGCAACTCCTTCGTGCCTCTTCACTGAGCATCAAATAGAGTGGGCAGTCATTCCCCACCTTTCTGTTTGCCCTCTATTAATAAAGGCAATAGAGTCCTTAAATTTTGTCAAAATCTTTATGCAGAATATAATCTTGCTTGTACCACATAAACTCTGATCGCTGGTAAATGATTCTCAAGCCTTTTCAGAGAGCATCAAAAAGCCACAGTGTCTCTGAGATATTGGTAAATTACTGACTTGCTTAATTCCCTTTCAGACGCTTACTTAAAACCGGCTCCAGATGAGGATTCAGGAGTTTTTCCCCTTCCCCTAGGTAGTGCATAGTCAGACAAGCAGTTGCGGTGCAGCTGGAATGGTTGAAGTATCATCTCTCTTTATCACTGCCCCCTCACGTGAAATATAATTAGTGACTATGTGAGTACTCCGAGCCCATTTTCATGCAAAATTAGGTTAACATGAATCTCTGTCAGTGATGGCAGCTAGCACCGGCAGAAGAATAACATCTCACACCCCGCAAACTCGTGCAGAAATATTTGTCTTACCATGCTTTTAGTTCATGAGATGGTGTTTCCTTGTTGATTAATACCGTAAGGTATTTTGCTATGCCAATTTGTATATGTTAATCAGCTTATCATGGTTTGGTTGTTGTTTTTTTTTTTTAAAAAAAAAAAGGAAAAAAACCTTAAGCCCCCCAACTAGTATGAATTCCTCATCTTAGGTGATGGGAACAGGAACCCAGTGGGGAGTTTCTCTAGCCAGGTTTCCTCATGCACGGTTCACCCAGTGACGTTCCTTCCCGTCAGTCCTTTTCCCTCACTTCCATTTCACAGGAATTCAAGAGCTATGTGTATTTCCCCCACCCCCCGAGTCAAATCACAAAGCAAGCTGCAATCAAGCAAACTTTTCAAACACATTCTCTGGGGACTGGCACAGTAAGGTTCAAATGGGTTCAAATGAGAATAAAGTGGGACTGGGCAGGAGGAGGACAAGCAGATTTGGAGGCAAAATTGAGCAAATCAGACAGTAGAAAGTTTCAAAAGTTCTTGGAAGGCAAATGGTTATGAAAGTGATAAAAAGGAAAGCCTGGTTATGATAGAAGAATAATATGAAGGTCAGGGTGAGTGCAGTTTCGGACAATACATTGGCTACACTATGGTTTTGAAAGAAAGGATAATGATTCACCCTGTTAAAGGTTTTGTGCAAGGAACAAGCAGTGGGGAGTAGAGGTTTTTCAGTTCCTAGAAGATTCCCACAATGTTCCTGCCTGATTGTTATTGTTGGATTTGTAAGTATTTCTAGATGTACAGCAGTGAAGGTTACTTCAGCCTGGAAAGGGAGTAGCCCTACTAAGCACATATAGATTTTTAATTAGATATTCTAGCTGGTGAGAAGATGTTATATTTTCCAGTGCTTCTTCCTATTTGCTCTGTAGAGTTCACAAAAGGAAAGTCCACCCCTCTGTGAGATTATCCCCAGGTTTCCTAGCCATTTCATAGCAAGCACTGTGTGGTCATAGAAAAAGAGACAGACTGTTGAGACTCCACGTCTGCCCCCATCTGTAATCTGATGGGCAGGTGATACCCCATGGGGTACCTACATCAATTGCTTAGTGGTGGAAATACCCAAGTATTTTTCTAATATTGTTATTTTAGCCAGTGTTTACTTCAACTTTTTTTTTTTCTGCTTATAAAAGGTGACCATAATGGAGTAGAGTAGGAAACAAGTCATACCACCATTGACCACAAGCAAATCTTGCAGAAGCAGGAATTTACCAGTCTCTGGGTTATTGTATAACTGTGCTTTAGAAGAAAAACTAGACCCCACCACCGCTACGGCCCCCTGACTTCTGTGTAACTGTTTTTCAGGGTATCAGATCTCCTGGGAGGTGTATGGCAGGAATGAATCTCGTCTTGCCCGTACGCTACCCAACACAACGCTGGAGTACAAGATCACGGGGCTGTCATCTCTCACCACCTACACAATTGAGGTGGCAGCTGTGACCGCAAAAGGGAGCGGATGGGTCACGTCCTCCACCATCTCTTCTGGTGTGCCCCCAGGTTGGTAAAACTCCATGAAACAAATTAAAATGGGCCGATTCTTTGTGTTTCTATGTTCCAAAGATCACAAATTACTTCAGTTCAATAATAATAAAAATAGTTTTATTTATAAAGCATTGGAATTCTTTACCACATAATTTAAATTTAATTTTTAGAACAGTTGAAAGCCTTAACATGAACACACTTGCAATTTAAAATTACCAGAAAGTTGAGGCTGTTTAATACAAATACAAAAAAAGTTGTAGGGATGGCAGAAGGACTGGACAAAGTAATAAAGAGGATACAACACAGAATCTTTTGACGTTTACAAAGTAACATGAGAATGAAGCCTGAATCAATTAAAAAAGTGTTGCTTTTGGGCAAAAATAGAGTCTGGATGCTGTTAAAAGGGAAAAGTTTTTCCATTTATAAGTAGTGTAGCTTATGTCACCTATGAGAGGACATTTGTCTAATGAAACTAAAATCTTATTTACAAGATTTGGGAGTTGTGGCCTGAGAAAGATTTGGGAGGAGGTACTGCATTGTCTGAGTTACCGTTTGGGCACCTGTAAATTTCGCCTTTTTGCATTTTGTTTTTAAAATTCTGCACTCTCCCTCATCCAGTATAGAAAGCAAATTAAAAAGGCAATTCTTACCTTAGACAAGCAGTTTCAGTTAACTTATAGGTTATACAAGTAGAATTTTCCAAAGTGGAGCAGTTAGTGTACATCACTGATGGTAATCCAGTTTTTCCCTTTTCCGGTATTTTTGAACTTTTCTGTATGTCTTGAAATATGCATCCCTTTCTTTTCCCTAATCATAGGTAATTGTGGCACGCTGTAGAGTAGATCAATGCCATGCTCCCTGTTGTTAGCCAGATAACAGCATTATCCTACTTGGTCAGGGTTAGTTTATTGATCATATTTCCCACAAATGTGAAGTAAGAATCAAGAAATATTGTGTATTTGTGCATACGTGAAATATAGGCCAAAAAGCTGCCTGCTTTTTGCCTGTTGTGTTTGCACATAGTACAACATTATGAATGATTACTGATTATAATACTAATTTCCATTACTTACGAATGCAGGTACTATTGGGAATTTTTTCTAAACAATCTGTATTTAATCTCTTTTCTGGGCTTGCTTTTGTTGATAATTCAGATAATATTAAAAATGTAAATGCCTCTGTAAGCTTGACTAATGTGAGGCAAAGATCTGATTGGGGCTGCAGACTTTTCCCTGTAGAAGGTCACCCTCTTTATTTGCAACAGAAATTTAAAAAAATTCATCCACTTTATTCAGGCATCAGAAGTGCCCTCTAAAACCCAGCTATTATAGTTCTATATAAGAATCACTAAACCTACCCCATATGCTACCCAAAAATTTGAGTCTTTTTCTGTTGTTAATATATTAAAGTTATATGTACTTTAAGGAGTAAGTAAAAATTATTGTCATTTAATTCTGGAGAAACAGAAGTACGGTGGAATTAGGTGACTTGGCAAGTGACTGGCAGATCTGGAGCTGGGAATTACCTTCCCCCCTGAGCCACCGTGCTTTGTTAGTTATGCAACTTCTCTGAAAATAGTACCTGTAATTCTGTAGATGGGCTCTTTCTTTTCTTGTTTGATCTGTGAAAATGTGGTGCATGCTCTGAGCAGCAGAAATTGTAATGCTGTATGTAATACTCCACCAAAAAAACCCCAACCCAAACCTGCAGCTATTTGCTCTATTATAATTGTTACGAAGGTATTTTATATGCTGAAACACTGAATGTCAACCTGTGTTTCTGGGCCCTAGACGAAGAGCGTTTCCACCTCTCATTTACGTTTCTATTTCTTCAGAACTTCCAGGTGCTCCATCCAACCTGGTGATTTCCAACATCAGCCCTCGCTCTGCCACGCTTCAGTTCCGGCCAGGGTACGATGGCAAAACCTCCATCTCCAAGTGGATAGTCGAAGGCCAGGTACATCCCTGACAAAAAGCTTTTAATGAAGTTTCTGGGGGGTTAAAAAGGGTCTAAATAGTGAATTGCTGTTTGGATTACAGTTTTTGTTTAGCTTTGGATCAAAGCTCTTCAGTAAATGGCCTGGTGGTAGCTCTTCAGGGGGTCCTGGAAAGGTTGGAATGCAAGGGAGCTCGAGAGGCTTAGCTGAGAAATGTCTGTGCGGTAGCCAGTGAGAAAAGTGTCATATGAATGCTGTAACTTCTGTTCACAGGAACAAAAGAAAAATATTATATATATATATATATAAAAAATATATATACGTGAGAATGCTTATCTTCAAATAATTCACATGGATTTTTGTAAAGCAGCTTTGCTTATGTTCAGAAGAACACCAGACGCATCATAGGCAACACATACAGCAGAGCTTCAGTCCATGCATTTATTTAAAAAAGGATTTGAAACCTGCGTTTAGGTTCTGTTAGTTGTATTTTCAAACCAGGTGCAAATCTGGAATTATTATCTCATGCAGTCAGAAGTCTAGGAAGAATTGCACTGAACAGTAAAGATACCATTATTCATGAGATTGAGTGTATTTTTCTATCTTGTAATGGAATATACTGAGGTTTTCTATCCAGGCCTCTAGATATGAATAGGATGAATTCCCTTCTTCATCAGCTTTAAACAATATCCCTCTTTCTGCTGTCATTATGACTTGGAGGAGTTATATATTCCTCATTTGTTCTCCTGACAGATGAGCTTTTCTTCTTCCTTTCCACCCACAGATCTTTATAAATAATATAATCTGTTTTTAAGACCAAATGTTGGACTTCTTAAATCACCGTCACCACTTAGACATGTTGGTACAATCACTTCACTTGGTAATGAAATTGTTGTGAACAAGTTGGTACATTTTTTACCGTTTACATACACGTTATTGCATATTACGGAATTAAACACTGAAATCCTATAATATGGTGGCTCGGCACGTTCTGAGAAGCATATAAATTCGAATGCTTTAGAACTGCAATAATAATTACCATGAAGTTCATCTGCATCCTTGAAGAGCCCCGGGTACAAATAGGTGTTGAAGGGTTCTTGGTGTGAAGGGAGGGAAGGAAGGATCTTTCTTGCTCACAAACCCTCATCAACATCTCATGCGTTGCTAGAAAAGTCAAGGGGTTAGTGGTTCTGATAGATCCTGGATCCAGGAATATTTGCTCCATTTGGGGAAGGAACACAGCCAAAGTCTTTGTGGAGCCTGGGCAGTTCTTTTCACCACAGCTACCCTGCAAGTTTCTTCTGCACCATACATCACTTGTTTAGCTTTGGCACAAGAAATGTTATTGCAAGGGGATTTAATTAAAAAAAAAAAATCTTGCTCACATTATTAACAAAAATCTTTTCAGGTATGCAGAGACATTGTAGACTCTTTAAGGGTATAGCAAATCCTGTTTCCAGGTTGACAGCTGCATATAATCCTTTGTTCATAGCCCCTTTCTGCCAGTACTTCACTCAAACTCTTTCACTCTTAAAGTGCAATTTCACAGCACCTTTAGCCAATCTAAACCAGAGTTCTCATTGTCCTGCTCCCGTTCCCTCTCCTCATCCCCATCACTCTTACCAAAACTTTCTTACTCCTGCCTTCTGCATGCACTGACCATACCCAGAGCTGCCACAAGAGCTTGCCCATCCAGCCAAGAACAAATGATTTTCAGACAGATCAACTCCCTGCACAGGCTGTGTGTGTGATCAGAAGAGCACCATCGCAAGGGAAGGGGATGCTAACGTGGTAGTGGAGCAGAGGTGAGGG